>NC_135349.1:630000-852500 GCF_023851605.1 Tamandua tetradactyla | reverse complement strand
GGCTGCCATGCCAGCGGGCACCTGGCCACTGAGCTTGGCCCTGCAGCAGAGCCTGCTCGGAGGCCGCGAGCTGTCCACTGCCCACGGGGCCTCTCGGTGGTCTTAGGCAGAGCTGGCCCCTCCGCGGTCACCGACGCTAGCCCGGCGAAGCTTTGTCTCGGAGCTGACGGCCAGGAAGGTCATGGGGGTGTCCCCAGGCCCCAGCTGCCCTTCTCAGGGAGATTTCCCGGGCCCAGCTTTGCTGCCCCGGCCGGCGAGGCTGCAGAAGACTCGGCCCGGGCCCCGGCTCTCCTCTGTGAGGGATGCGATCTGTGCCCCGTGCAGGCGGGAGGCCAGGGGGCTTTGACCAGGGGCCCCGGGCCTGCAGGCACTGCGGCCCGCCCCAGCCCCCACCAAGAGGCAGGCATCAAGTCCGGGACACAGCTAAAAGTGGTGCAGCGCCAGAGCCCCTGAGGACGCAGGCAGGGCTGCAGGACCCGGACCCCGACGCCCACTGGGCCGGAAGCAGGGCCAGAGGGAAGCTCCGGGACTCGGGCCGACAGACGCCCGGCGGCCAGCCCTGGAGTTCCTCCCTCGGTCAAAGCGGACCTTGGAGGTGGCGCTCTGCTTCTCCCCACCAGGTACCACGGCAGTCAGCACCCACTCCCAGGACGCAGCCAGGTGTGTCCCCTCCCAAGCAGCCTCAGACGTCCTGGCCGCTGTGCCCTCTCTGTCCCCCTGGCCGGGGCAGCCCCTCTCCCGGAGCCCGGGAGCCCGGGAGCCGGGAGGCCGCGGAAGGGTTAACGCTCTTTGTTATCTCCCCTTTTAATCCTCAGATGGGCGGGCGGCGCACGTTCGGATCTGGTAGAGGGAAAGCGTTAACTATTATCTGCTCCTAGCTGACCATCTGCTGTTGCAGAAAATTCAAAACCCTGGAGATCTACTTATATCCACATCGTAAACGAGAAAAGATGTTTTAATTAAGGGAAATCAGGTTAACTTAGCTCTAATTTACAAGCCGCCTGCCTAATGAATTGTCTGGGCTGCTCTCTCTTTGTAGAGAGTAAATCTGAGGATCTCTCCCTCCGCAGTTCAGACACTAATTAACTAACCAAGAATTTTAGTAGCACACCCGCCTGTCGTCTAATAGTTTTACCTAAAGCCAGCCTGGTCATTGCTTGTACAAATTGGCAATTAAATGTGATTGATATAATGAAATCGGATTGTATTTTTCACGTACCTTCTCCCCCACGTCGTGTGCTGTCTTAGCCCCCTGCCAAAGGCCGGCCCGCGGGCACCCCTGGCCCCCACCAGACGAGTCCCCCGAATCTGCCCCCGCCCGGCCGACCCCACTTGTCCGTGCCAAGCCCGGGCCTTGCGAGTTCCTGTTAGAACAACATTTCTATTAGTTGAAGTTAACAGGCATAATCTTGTTTCCAGATATTTATCCACGTTCTGATGGGTGTACTTACATGTTTGAAGTTCGGGGGGAGTGAAAGATCTAAGCAGACATTCTAAAAATACATTAACAGTTTCCAAAATCTATATCGCTGCTTAATTAAATATGTTATCCTGTTTATAGGATCTGTGGCTAATTATTTAGAGTCATTTAATCTACTCAATTTGCACGTTAATTAAACAGCACCGGCTTGCAGAGCGCGGCCGGCGGCGGGGGGACAGCGCCGCCTGGCGGCCACCCGGGCCCGCACCGCTGCGCGCGCTCCCGCGGACCAGGCCCGGGCCGGGGTCGGAGGGGGGTCCCAGGGGTGGTTTGGGGTCCAGGGGTCCGGGGGTCCGGCCGCGGGAGGGGCCGCGCTGTAGGGGTAGGCGCTCCCAGATCCACCCGCAGGGATTTAGGTGGGGAGCTGGTCCATCCGTCTGTCCACCCACCGGCTCCGTCCACACCGCCCCCACCTGTCCGCCCTCCCGCCCTTTCTTTCCTCATCCCCCCCTTCTTCCCTCCCTCCTTGCTTTCAACCACCACTCATCCATCCCCAGGAGCGGGGATACGGGGGAACCCATTTCTGGAGCGCACAGTCCAACGTGTGGAGGCGAGGACGTGGGTGGGAGGGGTCCGAGGCCGGTGACCCCCGGCTGGCGCAGCCACCACGCAGCGGACGCCCCGCGCCCGCCCCCGCGCCCCCCTCCCGAGGCCCACCCCCTGCGTCTCCACTCCCCCGCGCCCCCGCCCCGCCCCTGCGTCCCGCCCCCGCGCCCCACCCCCCTGCATCCCCGCCCAGCTCCAGCCGGGCTGTGGGGCCCGCGGGCCGGGCCCGGTTAACTGGAAAACGATGGAGCCCCGCGCCCCGCCCCCGCACTCGCTGCCTAATTGTCTCGCTCCCGTCCCCATCTGTCCCTCCGCCCGTGTGTGTTTTGGCCTTTGTCTCGCTGCCCTGGGCTGACACCCTCTTTCAGGACCGCTTCTGCCGCCCTTCACCCGTCTCTTCTGCTCCATTAACCCATCGGCACGAGGGTGGGCCACAAAGGCCGGGGCTGGACCGGCGCGCGGGGTCGCCCCAGTGTCCGCCCGCGCCGCCGTCCACGGCCACAGAGTCCGCCCTGAAGGTAGACAGGGGAGCCCTGCCCAGCCCAGAGCCTGCCGGGCAGACCGGGAATGCTTCGCCCGCCGGCGGGGAAGCTGCGCCCGAGACCCGCCGCGCTGCCCAGGCCCGGCACCCCGTTTCTTGGAGCCGGCCTGGGGAGGAAAGGGGCAGTTAGCCCGCGGGGTCCCAGGCCTGCAGGGAGGCCTGGGGAACAAAGGGCCATCCCCTTCTCCGTTCCTGAGGAGGCCCCAGAGCGGAGGGGTCCACTTTGTTAGGGAGCCAAGAGGGGTAGCAGGCGGGGGCAGGAGGCCCAGCAACCCAGCCCAGGGGCCTGGGGGAACCCCCTCTCTCCCTGACCCCATTGCCTTCCCCAAGCCTGGCCAGGTGTCGTGGGAGGGTAGCTGCTGAGTCTTTGCGCCCATCACTGAGCTGGGGATGCAGGCGGAGGAGCTCTCTCTGGAATGTTCCCTGCCCTGGGCATTGGCAGCTCCCTCCCAGCTTCATCTCTGTAGCGGTGGCCTTCCCAGGTTCCTAGAGGGAAGGAGGCCCCCCAAGGATACCCACAGGTCGGCCTGCTCAAAGCTGGAGGCTGTGGGGTGCAGTGCTCAGACTCTCTCTTCCTCTGGGACCCACCCAGCTTTATTTTGCACATGCCCCCGCCCCCCCCCCCCGCCCCCCATCAATGCAGACCCTTGGCTCAGCCTCGGTACTTTCTTGCAAGACTGTCCTCCCGGGAGACCCATTTGTCCCCTCATGGGAGGAGGTACCCCAGTTTCTAGCTCTGCTGGCCAGTTGTTTTGCTTTTGAAATTAAACATGGTTAACATAGCAAGAGGGTGAGATAACAAACAGGATCTGCTGAGACTGCAGGGCCTGGACCCCTGGGGCCCACCCTTTCGCCCCCCACCAGAGGTGGAACTGGGCTGAGCTCATGCTACTGCCTGCAGCCGGCCTGACAAAAAGGGGTCCATTATCTCCTTTGGAGGGCTGGGTGGGCTCCTAAGAGTCCAGGGAGAGTGGGGTCCTCTTGTCTCCCTATGTCACCCTGACGGGAGCCCAAGCCACACTCCAGTGCTGCCACTGCAGGTCTGTACCAGCCAACTCTCGAGCATATCCTAAGCTGAGCCTTTACCTGCTCCAGGTACAGCTGGAATGTCAGCTGAAGGCCATCTGTATCTGGGCAGAAGCAAAAGATGACCACAAAACCCGAGGGCAACTGGCAGGACCGCCAGAGCTACTTTGTGCCGCTGGCTGCAGGCTGCAGACCCAGGGTCTCGGTCACTGTACCAGACCAGCGGCGGGCAGGATGATTTGTTTTTAACAGCAGCTTTTTAAGATATAATTTGCACACCGCATAACAGTTGCCCTTTGAAAGTGTACAGTTCAGTGTCTTTAGTATATTTGCGGAGCTGGGGAACCAGAAGCACCGTCTAATTCCAGAGCATTCCATCACCCCAAATAGATGCCCCATACGCCTGAGCAGCCCTTCCCCAGCCTCACCCTCAGGCCCTGGCAACTGTCCATCTGCGTTGCATCTCTGTGGATTAGGTGAGGATAATTTTGTAAAAAGAAATTCTACCAGCCAGGCCACCAAGAGTGTGAGGAGAGCAGAGTGGGGTGCAGTGGGGTGGAGCCTGAAGGATGCCCCTCTGGGCCAGCGCGCGCCTTCTGAGGTGCTGAGGGCGAGCCTGTCACCTGGGGGCTGGCAGGAGGTGTCCTTGCCCGGCCCAGACCACGTGCTTTAGGTGCTTTCCAGGCAGGCTGTCAATGTTGCCACCGTCCCCAGTCACCGGGGCAGCTCTGGGAGCCAGGCCGCTCCCCAGCACGGCACAGAGCCCAGGCGCCCTGGCACACGCGGGCAGTGGGGACTGTGTGCGGAGGCCCCCTGGCCGACCTCCTCCCCACCTCGGGAGCCAGCACGACAGCTGAGGGCCTGACCTGGCCTTGGCATGCCTGCCAGGTAAGGTTTGAATTTTAGTGCAGTCAAGAGGTTGCTCAGTTCAGAAACTGAAAGCGGAGCTCAGTTTTCTCCCTCAACATAAACTTTTAGATGTGGCCTGTTTTCAGCATCTTCCTGGATCTCCTCCCGTTGTGGACAAGCCGGAATGGCCGGCGCTCGCCCTGGGCTTCTGTGGGCCTCTAGACCTGCTGCAGGCACGGGTGGGCCGTGGGTAAGCGGTGGCCTGAGGCCGGGGGCTGGAGGAGAGACGCCCAGCTGCACACATCCGTTCTCACTAAGGAGAATCACGGTGCAAAGACGTGTGCCGTGCGCTGGATGGACGGCTGTCGCCATCATCTGACCCGCCGCAGAGGGGGGCCTCACACTGCCATCTGCCTCCTGCTAATTCTAGGTGGGTGTGCGGCGGACGAGGAGCTTGGGCGCCCGGGTGGGTCCCCGGAGCCCCCCGTGAGCTGCGCAGCCAGGCCGTCCGTCGTGGCCCCGCCACCTTCTGGCTGGGGCCTCCATCGCTCTGACGAATGTCGTAAGGGACAATGTCGGGGTCCCCCTCCTGCCGCTGCCCCGTCGGCTGGCCGCGTGCTTGCCCTCCTGGAGAAGGCGGGGGCCTGGCACCAAGCTGGAGTGACCAGTGTTGGCGCACTGTGGCCGACCTGCGGTGGCATTGTCCATTCTGGCCCCAGCGGCCTCAGGGGTGCAGGAGAGGCAGCCTGCCCTGGGTGGCCCCGGTTGAGGGTGCCAGCTGGCTATGCTGGCACCAGGTGCTCCCGAGGCCCACACTGTGTCTTTGCATTTGTGGGCGCATGCAGGCCCGAGGGTGTGGTGCAGCGGCCACCTGCCCCCTGGGGCTTTGGGGTCCGCAGCGGGCGCAGGCCCTACCACCCAGGGTCACTGTCGATGCTGATACCTGGCTCTGTTCCGCTAAAGGCCGGCAGCTCTGGGCTGTGGCAACGTGGCCGCTGAGGCTGGAGGGAGCTGCTTGCCGAGGCCAGTGCCCCAGGGAGAGGGGGGCTGGTGGCGCCCTAGAAAAGGCTGCTGCTCGTGGGAGAGTTGGCCAGGAGGACCCTCCCCGCCTGGTGCCCTCACTGTTCCTTTCCAGAACCTTCCACGCCCCGCCAGTCTCTCCCGTCAGAGACCACCAGCTCGGAGGTGCACGCAGCCTTGGGTGCAGCTCAGATGTGGCGGCGGCGCTCGGGCGCTGTCGGGGAGCTGGGAAGCGGGGAGCTCTGCAGCGGGGCGTCGTCCTGAGCCCCCCCAGAGGAAGGAGGGCAGGCTGGGGCCGGAAGCCGCTGGCCAGGAGGGGGGCACTGGGGAGTCTGGGCTTCTGGGGTTTGCGTCTGGGCTTGGCCGGGACCAGGACGAGGCTGTGTCCCCCTCGTGCTGTGGCCAGCAGGCGGTGTGTGGTGTCGCGGGCTCCCCTAGAGAGGAAAGTGCGCTGGATTCCGTATTCCCCAAACTGCAGTCACTTTTCTCTGCCACCTGATGTCCACGGACCGTTATTTGCCTTTTATTTACCTTTACATCTACTGCAGAGAGAAGCCCTTTTTAACTCAGCCCATCGCAGGGCTAAGTCTATGGAATGACGCGTTTGACGTGCCAATTATTTTTTTGACCGCAGTCACCAAAACAAAGTGCCAATTTGTGTGCCTCCCGCACCCTCCACCTGCAACTGCAAGTACCTTACCCTCATTTGGGAACGTGGATTAAACAAGCACGGCAGATTCTGCAGGAGTAGAGGTGATCTTCCCGCGAAGGGCAGCGGGGCTAGGGGGGCGTCTCCCGCGTGGGGCCTCCACTGCGGCTGTCACTTTAAGTTGCGGGGAGGCACGGCTTGGGTAGGTCACTGGGCGCCTGCAGCTTTGCGGTTTCTTGGGTCATGGGCACTGCAGGCTTTGCAGCGTTCTACAGTGAAACGCTGTAGGAGTCTCAAGCTCCCCTGGGGCAGCTGACCTGGCCCCTCTTGTTCCTGGGTAGGGGGTCCGAGCGCCTCCATGAGCAGAGCCGGTCCTGGAGAAGCTGCTGCCCACCCCAGATCCTTTCTCCTCCCCCCAGCCCCCCTCCTCCACCCCCCAGCCCCCCTCCTCCTGCCCCAATGCTTTCCCTCCTGTTCCCTCACTCTTGTTCCAGGAGGTCAAAGACGGGCTCAGGGCTGCCCCGGACAGCGGGCGCCCCTGGAGGTGCTGGGGGGAGACGGGGTGTTCTGTAGAACGTGCGGGAACCGCTTGGGGGCACAGGGCCAAGGAGTGGAGACTCGAGCTGGGCGCTGCCTTTGCTCACGCCCACGGCCTGGGAACGCCGAGGCGAGCCGGCCCGAGCCCGTCACCGTCTGTGGGTGGGACAGGTGCTCTCACACCCGTGTCCTCAGGAGCCAAAGGGGGGCAGCTCAAGTGCCCATGGCAGTGACCACTTGCCGGAGCCTGTCCTCGCGTGGAACACGGCTCCGCCACAGGAGGGGGCAGACTGCGGGGGCCTGCGCGGAAGCTGCCGGTTCGCGAGTGGGACGGAACGCGAGACTAAGCAAACCCACAGGGACAGAGAGAAGCGGAGCGGGGCCACGGGGGCGTTGGGGCTTCGTGGGGGCGTTTCTGTTCGGGGGACGCAGCGGCGGTTTTGGTGATGGAGGTGGCGGCGGCACAGCATAGCGAGGGCAGTTCTCACCACTGAATTGTGACTTACAAATGGTCGCCACCGGAGACCTTGTGAATGTGTACATCTGTCTGCCTGTCCGTCGGCTACCACAATTCCTGAAGTGTGCCCAGTGCTCCCCCCACGCCATGCCCGCCGGCCCTGTGGGGGGTCTGGGAGGGATGGTCGCGCTCGCGCCCCCCCCGGGGCACCTGTGCTCTCGGCCCGGCGTCCTGTGGCCCCCTCTTCTCCCCTCCCTGGCAGACCCCGCTGCCGCCCCCCGCGGTGACGCGCTCCTCTCCGTCCCTCTGTTTCCTGACCGCCCGCCCCTATGTAAACCCCACACGTGGGGCGGGGGCCAGGCTGGGAGACGCTTCTCCAGCCCCCTGGGCTCCGGCCCGCGTTGCTTCTTTAAGGCCCAGCCCTGAGGTTCCCGGGGCTCCGAATCCCGTGTGAAGTCCGCTGGGCCTCCGGTGTCTCGCGCGCTGAGTTCCCGGGAGACCCGCGGCCTGACTGCCTCGGCCTTCCCAGCCCCGCGCCCGCTCCTGCTCACAGGTCGCTCCGCCTCCAACACCTGGCACGAGGGGCTGTGCCCCCACATGTGTGCTGAGCCCCAGGTCTCTGAGGGCACAGCGGGGTCACCACGAAGGAACTGGGGGCTTAGCAATTGCCGTCACCCTGAAGCAGGCCTCACCCGCCGTGATGGGGTCCCCACAAGCCGGGACCAGAGACAGGGACGACAAGCCAGGGTCGACGGGGCAGGTGGACTGCCTGTCCAGTAGCACTGAGGATGGCCGGCAGGAGCTTCGAGCAAAAGCTGGAGGAGGCAGAAGGGCCCCCACTGCGGGCTCGGCTGCTGGCCTGCCTGCGCCAGGATGTGCTCCTTAGACTTAAAGTGAGGTTGTCGCGGCTTCCCTAGGTGGCCCGGGGCCCCGTCATTCGGTCATCGTGCGTCAAGGCTTGCTGAGTTTTTTTTGCACTGGATAGAAATATCTGCGTAATTAAAAGTAAGTCCCTGAACAAGGAGCACCAAAGGTTCAAGGAAATTTTCAGTGTACAGCATGGAATGAGCCATGCTCTTTGGGGCGTCGTCTCACCCCCATGGCTGGACAAACTGAAAAGAGATGGTGTCTCTTTATTTGAACTTCCTGGTCCCCAGCTTCAGTTGTTTTATTAATTTTTTTTATCTACAATTCTAAACTACTATTGCATTTATTAGAACAATGGGGAAGCTTATTGAGGTTGTATTTTTATTAAAATTTCTATTAACTTTTGCTATCAGTGCAGTTGTAGATTAATTAATTTTTACTACTTTTCTAAAGCAAAAAATATTAGAGCTGATCCCAAATTATTTCAAATGGGGAACAAGCCAAAGCAGGGAAAGAGCAGTTCACAGAGGGTGAGCTCCAGGAGAGAGTCAGGTCGGGGGACAGAGGAGACGAGGGCAGTGGGAACTGGGCAGGGAGAGTGCTGGCCACGCTGGGGTGGGCAGGTCAAAGGAGGGTCCAGGCGAGGTGATCCTCATAAATGAGCACGCGCAGGCAGCGCCTCATTTTCTGCTCATTGGTGAGATGCGGAGCACAGAGTGGAAGGGAGAGAAGGCACCGCCTGGCGAGAGCTGCCTGCCCAAGGGGCTGCCTGCACGGTGGGCATGAGTCCCCGCGGCTGCCCACGGCCGCCAATGCTGTCCACACCCCACCATGGCCCCCATGGCCCCGCCACGCCCCGCCTGCCCCTGAGACACTTTCTGGCAGAGTTTGTGTCGCCATCAGCCGGGCACCCGTTTTTGTTTCTAACCTTACTCCGCTGTGGGCTGGGCTGTGTCTCCAGCACCCAGAACTGCAAAGACAGCCGCGGGGACTCTGCAGAGAAACCTGCAGCGCGCTCCAGGGTCAGGTTGGGAGAGGCAGATATTGCTGACCTCTCCGGGGAGCCCCCAACGCCTGGGAAAGGGGCACCCCGCATTCACGGGTAGAGCCAGCCTTGCCTCTGTGGGAAAACCACAGCCTTCTCCTGGTGGGGGGCCAGAGGGCAGGGAGGGGAGCCCACCCGGGGAGGGGAGCCCCCAGGAAGAGGAGCCCCCCCGGGGTCACAGAACCCGCTGTGGGTTCCCCAAGTGTCTCCTGAGCCCCACGTCCCCTCCTTCCCTGAGACCACCCACCTGGGCAGCTGTGTCGTGGGGGTCCGCCATGGGAGCTGGGCCCTGAAACATGAACCCCAATTTTAGGGCAGTTTTAGGCTTACAGGAAGTCCGAAGTTCCCACATGCCCGTCCACACTCATCCCCTGCACTTGGGGGACCTTGTGGGACCTCGTGGGGTGTCAGTCCCAGTCGGGGGCCGTGAAGTCTGAGCCCACGGCTCACATGGGGCTCTGTGCCGGCCGCTCGGGCTTTGGCCAGTGCAGCAGGGAGCCCGCCTTGGGGCATCCTGCCACATGGAAATATGTCCATGGGGCCTTGCCGCCTAAATGTACCCCCAATTCCCCCACTAGGAGAGAGGAGTCCACGCCCCCGATGGGCTGCAGGACTCCCCTGATATGAGCCTGCTCACAGGCCGCGAGGCAGGGGCCCCCATGGGAGCCCCAAGTCTGCTGACTAGGGGACCAGACCTGCTAGAAGTGACCTCTCCATGTGGGAGGCGCAGCGGGGAGAGGCAGAGGCCGCCTGGGAGCCCAGCTAGGGGTCCCGCGCCTGCTGCCCCTTCCCAGCCCGGCCAATGTGGCCCCGTGGACGGCATCCGGCAGCCAGGTGTGGGGACTCACCTGGCAGCTGGCCCCACCCACCCTGCAGCCGCGGGCCCCAGGAGGCAGCCAGACGGCCCAGCGCCTTCTGCCCAGAAGCCCAGCGCGGATCCCTCCACCCCCTCGTCTGCTCTCCACAGAGCCCTGGGGCACGGGCTGGCGGGCTCTGCTCCCCGAACACCTCCCAGCAAGGACCCGAATGCGAGCCCCTGCCTGGTCAGCGCCTCCGGAGGGGGCCCAAAACCCCCAGGGAGCCCAAAGCACGGCCGTGGGAGGAGGACGCCCAGCTGGGCATGTGGGAGGGCCGCTGGCTGCTCGGCGCCCGGAAAGGACGCCCTGCCCCGCCTGCACAGTGAATAGCCTGTGCATCTGAGAGCGGAGGAGAATGACTCCCACCTTCCTTTTCTCTTCTGAGAGAGACTCCTCCCAAGAGGCCCAGGCTGGCGCCCCTGGCTGAGCTGCAGGGCGGGGGCAAAGCTGAGTTCCCGCGCGTGGCCGCAGAGAGCCACGGGAACATTTGTCTGTCAAAGTTCGGGAGCACAAGTGCCGTCTCCAAAATCAGCCCCCGCTCCCATGCACGGGACCAAGAGTAAATCAGGACAGGCCTAAAAGCAGTTGGGCTGGCAGCCAGCGGAAAGTAAAGGAGGCCTAAAAGAGATGTCTGTAAATGTGATCCTGGCTGTTTTCATAAAGTTCTCAAGGGAAGCATCTTTTGAGTGGAATCCTGGATATTTGATCTGATATTTCTTACAAAGAGGTGAAATCAGCAAGTGTGTTGCCTCTCTCTCATGGCCAAGGGGTTGTTTCAGGCACGGGAATTTGGAAGCACGGAAGGAACAAAGAGAGCAAGGAAGAAAAGGAGGGTACAAAGAATCCTGCAGATGGAGCCGAAGCGGGGGGAGGAGAGGAGAGAAGAGGGAGAGGAGAAGAGAGAATTTTTGTGATCTAGAGAGTTTTTGAAAATTGTTTCTGAAGTGAACAAACGGCTGGCAATGGGGTGACAAAGGCTGAGAGGCAGGAGGGCGGGGGCTGGCCCACCTGCTCACCCTGGGAATTCTAGAAGAGGCTGGAGCGGGCCAGAGCTGACGAGGGGCGCTGCAGGATCCGTGGGAGAGACTCGTCCTGGGGCAGGGTCCCGAGTCCCCAGGGACACCCAGACCACGCGCCCTGTGAAACTCGATGTCGGCAAAGACAACACCTGAAAGGCTGCGGGAGAGAAAAGCCGACTGCTGCCGAGCCAGGGGCAGTGCAGACAGTGCGGCGAGATCCAGGGGCGCCAAGGGGAAGGCCCGCCCGACGCGCCTAAGCCACATGGAGACCGTCTCAGGCAGAGGCTGCCCCAGCGGGCGCTCGCTGAGCATTGCGAGGAGATGTTCTCCAGAAATAAAGAATCCACAAGGAAGACGCACGATGCAAGAAGCGTTGGTGAGATTAAAAAAAAAAAAGCTAGCACGGGTAAACCTAAATCAGCATCAACTGTGCAAAGGACGACGAGGACAAGGGCTTCTTTGGGTTAAGACTGAGCTGAAGCCACTGCTGGGCAGAGACAGTCACTGCAGAGACACTCCAATGCCCCTGTCCTGACTGGAGGAGGATAAAGACTCTGTCAGCTTAGACTTTGCTAATTCAAGGGCACATGCTACAAATTAAGAGTTATTTCCAAAAGACTAGAAGTATAATTTTGCTGCAGTGCTTTACAGCTTCATTTCAAATACACTTATTTAAGCTAGGGAAGTGCGTTGGTGTAAAGGAAAATAAGCTGGACAGAGTTTAAAACAGCACTTGTGGTCTGAACACCTGGCAGAAGCGGTGAAAAGAGTACATGCAGGGCTGGCGTCTGGGGAGCACACCTCCCAGAGCCTGATTTCGGCTGGAGAAAGGGATTTTTCTTCTGCATCCTGGAGCCCCAGAGCAGCTGATGCTGAGGACACCAGAATTCCCTTTCAATATTCGAGTAATGCTGGAATCTGCGGACAGTATTTAAAATGAAGCTGCCGTTCGGTGTCCCTGAGACTAAATGAGCAGCTGGGAACTCTTGCTTCCGGCGGTTCTGTTATCGAGACTGTAAATCACGCCTCTCCATGCGCACAGGGTGGCTAGGCCTGGCACCCGGGGTGCCCGCCCGCCCAGCTGAGCCAGCGACAGACTCGGGGCTTTGCGAAGCTGATGGGAAGGCGTGCAGGCGTCTCACTCGGCCCGGAGAGAAATCCTGCTCCCTGGCTGCAGCAGCTGACGCTCCTGGAAGAGTCTGCGTGGGTGGGAAGGGTGCACGGCATTGTTCTCTGACATCCGCAGACGCACGTGGCTCGGGCAAGACCCGGAGGCTGCCCAGCAGACCGTACCGCCCTCACGGGCCTGCCCAGGGGTCCGCAGCCAGGGAGAGACGCTCCACCCCCGCTGCTGCTGCCCAGTGTCCACTGGGCTCCACTCACTCCACATTTATGGTCGTTATTTGGAAGTTGAGAGCAAATTACGTGACGTGGCTGGACGTTCAAGCGAGCCGTGAGGCTGTCAGCCGGAGTTGCAGGCCTGGCCTCTCGGCTCGTCTGCGCGCGACCAGGCTGGCCCAGCAGCGTGGGGACACGGCGCCGGCACCGGCACCACTCGCGTTTCATGCGCTTCCGTCCGCAGGGCTCGCGGAGGCTCTAGCGGACCTGCCGCCCTCAAGGCAGCGCCGCCGGCCGTCTCCTTTCTGCTCTGAAGACCCCTTTGCACAAATGCGTGTCCTCAGACCTCACATGCGAACCCCCCACACCAGCGGGTTCTGCAGTGGCCTCTGCCGCACAGAGCTCGTTTCCTTTAACCCTCACGTGGCATAAACTGCCTGCGACTCCGCACCCCTGCGCAAGGCAGGCTCAAGCTTTTTCATCAGGGCGCACAGGAAAGGCCCAGGGCCCCCTGCTTAACCTCGCATGGCACTGGGCCACCACGGCAGCCGGGGGGCGTGCTAGCTTCTGGCGGCAGAGAGGGGTCCCCAGGCACCCGCTGGCCAGGCCAGCCTGGGCATGCGGCTGCGGAGGCAGAAGGCGCCCAGCAGCGCCGTCGCCGAGACCCGTGGGCCTGGGCGGCAGTGTGAGCAGAGTCACGGCACCAGAGGCTCCTGGCTCTCGCTGGGCACCAGGTGGGCACTGCTTAGACACACCCGACAGGACAGGGCGGGACGGGAGTGCAGCTGGACAGGCTGCAGGGACTTGGGCCCCAGGTCACAGGTGTCGTGGTGAGAGTTTTGGAAGAAAGGGTGGGATTTCTACTCCACTGATTGCAGGAAAAATCGAGCTGATTATCCAGCCCCACTACATCCTGAGTGTACATTTACATTTTAGCCACTTCTTTAAAATAAATAGCAGGTGTTCTCTTCTCGGCAAGTTGTGGGGTCTTCTGTGGATATGCCACTGTTAATTTGAACATAGGTCTCAGCTTAATGGCTCCTGTTAGTAGGGGAACAGGGTGAGGTTTCTGCTTACGTGGAATTTACACTTTAGGGGACACGGACAGGAACAAAGATAGTCCCCTTGACAGGAAGTAACACATCAAGCAGTACAAAGTGTGAAGAAAGAGTAGGGGTCTGAGTCAGCGCAAGGGCAGCTGCCTTACGTTGGGTGACAGGCGAAAACCCTGGGAGGTAAGTGAAATTGCATCTGGGCTCTGCGTACGTGGCACCCCGTGGCAGAAGGAGCCGCGGCTTCCTGGAACCGTGTCTGTAAGGCGGGAAGTGGAGCAGGTAGGCAGCGCAAGGAGGTGAGCGGGCAGAGGCGGGGCATGGCCGGCAAGGTGTAACCTGCACCCCCTCCCTGCTCCCCAGCCCTGGGGGGCCACCTGAGGTGTCCAGCGAGGGGCCGAGCAGGTGCGTGCGAACCCCGCCTCCATGCCCGAGTCCTGCGCCTTCCTGAGCATGGTGACCGAGCTGTCGCCACGGGTGCCCTCTCTGTCTGCCCAGCTCCCGAGGTGTTCCAAAACCCTCCGTGGTTTTTCTGTGTAGGAGCCAACTGCGGCCCAGCAGCTGCGGGTCAGCCTTGGGCCGTCCACGCGGGGCTGGGCGTGGGGTGACCTTGGAGCCCCCAGGCTGAGCTGGATGAGCAGACATGGGGTGGACGCAGTGCGACCTGGACACGGGAAATGTGTGGACGAGGCGGCTGGTGCGGCGGCGAGGACGTTGTCACGGGCGTGGCGGGGGGCGTGACGGCCACGGTCCGTGGTGCTCCTGCCCGGGAGTGGACAGGCCGAGGGGTCCACGGGCTTTCAGCGCCTCCCGTCACAGCGTTGTCCACTTCGGTGGTGAAAACGATGCTGCTCCGGCCACTTGACCCCATAAAGCGAAGGTCGGCGCCAGCGGGCAGAGGTTCCTACGCCCCGGCCAGCAGCAGAAGTCCAGCAGGGGGCCGCTGGGGGACCCCGGGACTAAGCCGCAGCCCGGCTCCCCCCCAATGCCAGGGGACATCCCACAACTGTGCCCTCCCCCTCCTCGTTGTGCTGGACCCTTCCTCAGTGGGCAGTTCCGCGCCAACCACGGACACAGGGCCGGCAGCCACCGTGAACCCCCCCACTGCCCACGCGGAAGCTCTGCGCCCGGAGCAGTGACACCCCAACTCCCGCCGCGCTGGCGGCCTCCGCCCGACCGTCTGTGCCGGGTCCCCTGCCCTGGACAGTCCCCTACACCAGCCTTTACCGCTCAGTGTCACTTCCCCGGGTCAGCCATGGTGGGGGCATCAGAACAGCTGAGCAGGTCATGCCACGAGGCAGCTAAACACGAGCGTCCCCTCCAACAGGCGAGGGATGGAGCTCAGGGACAGGGCCCACGCAGCCGCAGTGGCAGGGTGCGGGGTGGAGCCCGAGGCCGCTGGCCCCAGGGCTGCCCAGCTGCTGGACAGAGGGCCACGGGGGGAGTCTCTGCCAAAGGAAGGCAGAGGCCGGGGGTGGGGGCCCATGCATGTTCTGGAGGCCTGAAGGGTGCCAGGGTGGGAGCATCACCCGGGAAAGGCGGTTCATTTGCCCAGCCTCGCCCCTCACTCATGCGGTCAGCGGCCAAATCCTGACCGCGTGCGCCTGGGGGCCGGGGCGGCCCCAGGGTGTGTGGATGAGCCCCAGCCACCCCTCCGGCCTGCCTTGGACCTGCGGTGCCTCCCCCTCTGCAGATGTTTCCTTGCCTCAGTTTCCCCGGGTCTCTATGGTGCCCGCTTCCTGCGTCCTCTTAGACCCTGCCGACCTAAAGCCGCAGGGGAGCTGTCAGCGGAAGACACGGACTTGTTTCTGGATTTGAAGGAAGTGAGTCTACGGCACAGAAGGAGCATCGTGGCTGGGTAAGAGCAGACACAGGGGGCCCGCGGGGGCTCGCAGCCGTTCCTGGGAGGCGGGAAGAGCCAGAGACGAGGATGGGGAGGAGGGATGGCGATGCAGGGCGCCCAGTCTGCAGGGCAGGCGTGGGGGGGCTCAGCTGGGGCGCAGGGCAGTCTGGGGTCCCTGACTCCTGGGTGTGGGGGCTGGCGGGTGATGGGGGGCACCCGGGCAGGTGAGGACAGGGCAGCCTTTGGGGGGGCACCTGGAGCTCTGTGTCCGGGACATCCCCTCCCAGCCGCCCGGGCTGCAGCGGGTATGGGAGCTGCAGAGGCTGCGGGCTGCACACTCACTCCCAGTTGCCTTCGGGCCTCGACTGGTCCCACCACGAAACCTGCTTCTGGGTTTTGCAAGAAGGGGTCCTTTGCCCGGCTCAACAGGTCCCCTGCTGCAGGGGTGCCGGGAAGCCAGGATGGATCACCCAGCCGAGCTCAAATCTGCCAGGAGGTCCTGGTGGGCTCATCGAGCCCTCGGGACCGCAGGGCATTTTACCCCGCCCCACGGTCCAGCACGCCTTTACCAGCAGGGGAGGCACAGGACACTGGGATGCCTCCGGCCACCAGAGGGCTGGGCCTTGTGGGGCCCCTGAGCATGCGCCCTCACTGCCGGCAGGGTGGCAGCTGGCATCCAGGGAGGAAAACTTTAAATCGAAGGCATTCTATCCGTTTACGCAGCCCCCGTCCCCCACGACCCACGAAGGCCCTGCTGCCACCTTCCCATGCGCTGGGAGAAGCGTAGCCGCGGCCTCGTCCCGTGCGCAGAAGCCTCTTCCCTGGGAATGACCCTCCCCTGCTTCCTCTGCTCTGAAGGGGAAGAGACGCCTTGCCACATTTCTGTGAATTCAAGAGATTTATTCTGCAAACTGTGCAGGTTCGGATTTATCTCGGCAACTTCCTGGGTCGAGACGAAGGCCTCATTCTCTCTTAATGATAATTCCACGAGGCAAGAAAATAGAATGACACAGGGCAGCCAGCCCCTCCGGGGAAGCACCGGTGGTCTCCGCCTGCCACCGCCAGGCTGATTCCCGAGAGCAGATGTCCGGGCGGCAAGTCCATGGAGAGTGCTGTGCCCGGAGGCCGCTGCGTGGGGGCTGAGCAGCAGGGGGGAGGGCGCTCCTCTGGGGCCATGGCATGTCTGGTTCTGACAGTGGTCATGGCTGTGGGCATCGTGCAAGTGCCAAAGGCTGCCAAGCTGTTCACTTCAGAGCGGCCGCTTTTTAAAAAATATTTTTATTGAGCAATCTTCACATGCGGCCCACACACGCGGCACTCGTGCTCCTCTCATCACACAGGTGTGGCCCCATCACCACGGTCATTTTGACACTTGCATCACTCCAGAAAGTGACATAAAAAGAAAACCCCCAAACATCATGTAGTGCGTATCTCCCCCTCGCTGACCATTAGTATTTCCATCTACCCAATTTATTTTACCCCTTATTACACCCCTATTATTTATTTTTCCCCATCTTTTACTCATCTGAAAATGGTCAGCGTTCACACCCTGTGAATTTATGCCAGCGAAGAAAACCTGTCTCAAAAAGACCTCGATGGCCTCAGCCACCCCCCGGCCGTGGGTCACTCCTCGGGAGGCACGGCCAGGGGCTGGGGGCCCTGCTTGCGGCTGAGGGTCGGCACTACAGGGGCAGGTCCCAGCCTGGTCCCCCTGGTCCCCGGGCTGAGCTGTGGCCCCGGCCTCTGTGTTTTCAGAGCACCCGAGGTCGCCGCATGGCCAGCAGCACCTGGACCCGTGGAGGACTTCCCGTGTCAGGAGGGGACGTCCAGTCCCCGCGGCACCCCGCCCCCCCCCGGCGGCAGAACGGGCTGGCCTCGTGCACCTGGTGGCCCGGGACAGACGGGTTTGGCGCCATGTGAAGTGGCTCCAAGAGAACCAGGCCTGCCCAGTGTCTTCAGGAGCAAATTGGCGTGGGAAAATCAACCTTAATCAAAGGAAACCAGGACTCACAGGCTCTGGGGAACAAGTGGATTCGTCCCTAAGATTTATTCAGAGTTGGGCATGACAGAAGACGTGAATTTCTGGACTAGTACGTCGTCCCGCTTGGAGAGTCTTGGGTTCCGGTGCAGGCCGGGGCCCCGGCAGAGCCGGTGGGGGGTCCAAGAAGGCAAAGCGGGTGGAAGCGCCTCCATGCTCGCCCGGCCTCCAGATGAGCAGGAAAGCGGCGTCTCTCCTGCCACAAGCCACCTTGCCCGGGTCTCAAGCTCCAAGCCCCCTGAGTATTTTTTTAGCGCGACTCATTCCCTCCTCCGTGTAGCAAATCCAGCAGCATTGTTTATTACAGCCTGAAAGAGGAAGCTCCCAAATGTCCGCCAGCGGATGAGGGGAAATAAACGTGGCCTGTCCACGACTGGACTGTTACGTGGCGATAACAAGGAACGAAGCGCCCGTGCGTGCCACACGGATGACCCTTGAGAGCACCGTGCGGCGTGGAAGAGGCCGGCCACGAAAGACCACAGCGTGCGGCTCTGTTCCTACAAGTCTAAAGACACAGACAGATTAGCACTTGCCTGGGGCTGCTGCAATCTGGGGAGAAAGGGGGGTGACCGCTCATGGGGGGAGCATTTCTTTTGGGGGTGATGAGGAGGTCCCAGAATTAGATAGTGGTGATGTTGCACAGCCTTGTGAATCTACTAAACAGCAGTGAGTTGTGCACTTTTCAAGGGTGGCTTGTGCGGTGTGTGGATTGTACCGCAATAAAGCTGCTATAAGCAAATATTAGTTGAGCACATCAAGAAGTTCTAGGGGCAGGAATATGCCAGAGAACAAGACAAACAGTAATCCTGGCCCCACATTCAAGCAGAAATACATGTCGAGTACACGAGATAAATAGTAAAATTTGTACATATGACGTGTTGAGAAGCAGTGGCAATAAAAGCCAAGGGGGAAGGGGATAACTGAAAGGGGGTGGCTTGGGCTTATGATGTTGAGTAGCCTTCTGTATACGCATTTGAGCATCTCTGGAGAAGCTTCTATTCAAATTACTGGCCCAGTTCTTAACTGGGATGCTTGTCTTTTTGTTGTTGAGACGTATGAGTTCTTTTTATTTTCTGAACATTAAACACTGACCAGATACATGGTTTCCAAATATTTTCTCCCATTCTGTAGGTTGTCTTTTCACTTTCTTGAGCTTGATAATGTCCTTTGATGCACAGAAGTTTTAATTTTGATGAAGTCCATCTCATCTTTTTTGTTATTGTTGCTTCTGCCTTCGTATGAAATCTAAAAGGCCATTTTCTCCTACAAGGTCCTGAAGATATTTCCCTATGTTTTCTTGTCAGAGTTTTATAAAATTAGCTCTTATAGTTAGGTTGTGGGTCCATCTCAAATCAATTCTTGTATGTGGACTTTCAGTTGCTCCAGCACCATTTGTTGAAGAGACTAAGCTTTCCCCATCGAGTAGACTTGGAAATGCTAGCTGAAAATGAACTGGCTATAGATCTGTGGATTTACCTCTGGACTCTCAATTCCATTCCACTGGTCTAGTATGTCTATCCTTACACCAGGATGACAGACTTTTAATTACTGTAGCTTTGAAGTGAGTTTTGAATCAGCAAGTGTGAGTCTTCTAACTTTGTTCCTCTTGTTCAAGTTGTTTGGTATTTGGGGCTCCTTGCTATTTCATATGAATTTGGGGATCACCTTTTCTGTTTCTGCAAAAAAGTCTGCTATAATTTTGATAGGGATTGCAATGAATTCATACATTGCTCCAGGCAGTATTAAATTTTAACAATATTAAGTCTTCTAATCCATGAACTTAAGATGTATTTCCATTTATATTAGGTCTTCTTTAATTTCTTTCAGTTCTGTTTTGTAATTTTCGTGTACAAGTCTTTTTCCCTTCTTGGTTAAATTTATTCCTAGGTATTTTATCCTTTTAGAGGCTATTGCAAATGGAATTGTTTTCTTGGTTTCCATTTCAGATTTTTATTAGTAGTGTGTAGAAACTCAAATGACTTCTGCATGTTTATCTTGTATCCTGTAACGTTGCTCAATTTATTAATTCTAGTGCCTTTCTTGTGGATTCTCTTTCTGTAGGATCATGTCACCTGCGAATGACAGTACTGTGACTTTCCAATTTGGGTGACTTTTATTTATTTATCTTGCCTGATTGCTCAGGCTAGGACCTCCAGGACCACGCTGAATAACCATGGTGACAGTAGGCATCCTTGCCTTGTTCCTGATCTTAGGGAGAAAGCTTTCACCATTGAGTATGATATTTGCTGTGGGTTTTACATAAATGCCTTTTATGGTATTGAGAAAATTCCCTTCTATTCTGAGTTTTCTGAGTGTTTTTATCATGAAAGGATTTAAAGAGTTTTGTCAAATGCCTTTTCTGCATCAATTGAGATTATCATGTTATTGTTTTTATTTCACTCTATTAATGTGGTATTTTTCATTGGTCAATTTTCTTATGTTGAACCATCCTTGCATTCCTAGAGTAAATCCATCTTGGTCATGGTGTACACTCCTTTTAATATACTGCTGGATTTAGCTTGCTAGTATTTTGTTGAGTATTTCTGCATCTATATTCATAAGGGATATTTCTTGTGCTATCTTTACCTGGCTTTGGTATCAGGGTAATGCTGGCCTCATAGAATGAGGAAGTAATAATTCCTCTTCCATCTTTTTGGGAGAGTTTGAGAAGAATTGGTGCTAAATGTTTATTAGAATTAAGCAGTAAGACCATCCAGTCTTTTCTGATTTTTCTTTGGAAGGTTTAAAATTACTGATTCAATCTCTTTATTTGTTGAAAATTTATATTTCTTTTTGCGGCAGATTAGGTAGTTTGATGCTTCTAGGAATTTTCCCAGAAATCCTGATTCAACAATATTGTAGGGTGGAAATTCTGATTAGATTATCTCCACAGAGAGTGACGCGCTCAATTGTGGGTGTGACCTTTTGATTAGCTGGAGATGTGACGCCACCTATTCCAGGTGGGTCTTGATTAGTTTACTGGAGTCCCTTATAAAAGGAAATATTTTGGAGAGATGTCAGAACAGAGACATGGATGTTTGGAGATGCTTGGAGCCCAGCAGGCATTGCCATGAGATGTTAAGCAAGCCAGAACCTGGAGAGAGCCAAGAGAAGACAAGAGAAAAAAGCCAGCCCTGGAGAAGCAAAGTGAGGAACCCCCACAGGAACAGAGGCTGAAAGCAATGGAGCCCAGGCGCAAAGGACCAGCAGATGTCAGCCCCGTGCCTTCCCAGCTGACAGAGATGGTCCAGACCCATCAGACTTCCTTGAATTAAGGTATCTTTTCCTGGATGCCTTTATTTGGACATCTTCATAGGCTTAGAATGAAAATTTGCAATTTATTAAATCCCCCTTTTAAAAGCCATTCCATATCTAGTATATTGCATTCCAGCAGCTTTCAAACTAATACAGTAGATAACTGTTCATAGTACCCTCTTATAATACTTTTTATTTCTGTAAGGTCAGTAGTAATGGGCCCCCTTTCATTCTTGATTTTAGTTATTTGTCCTCATTTTTTTTTCAGTTTGGCTAGAAGTTTTTCAGTTTTATTGATCTTTTCCAAAGGATTGTTGATTTTCTCTGCTTATTCTCTAATTCATTTTTCTCTGCTCTGATCTTTACTCGTTCCTTTCTTCTACAAACTTTGGGCTTGGTTTACTCTTCTTCTAGTTTCTTTAGCTGCAAAGTTGGGCTATTGAGTTATGATCTTTCTTCTTTTTTAATTTAGGGATTCAGAGCTGTTTCTCTCTGAGCACTGCCTTCACTGCATCCCATAGATTTTGGTATGTTATATTTTTGTTTTCACTCACCTCAAGATAATTTCTAATTTCCCTTGTGATTTATTCTTTGACTCACAGGTTGTTTAATAGGATGTTGTTTAATTTCCACATACATGTAAATTTTCAAGTTTTCCTTTTGTTAATTATTTCTAGCTCTATTTATTGTGGTAAGAGAAGATACTTTGTATGATTTTGATATTTATAAGCTTATTAAGATTTGATTTGCGGTCTAACATATGTTCTACCCTGCAGAATGTTCCATGAACACTTAGGAAGAAAGTGTATTTTCTGCTGTTGTTGGGTGGAGGCTCCTATATATGTCTATTTGTTCTGATTGTTTTGCTCAAGTCCTCTGTTTCTTTATTGACCTTCTGTCTAGATGTTAATCGATTATTGCAAGTGCACTGAAGTCTTCAACTATTATTGTAGAACTATTTCTCCTTTCAATTTTGTCAAGTTTTACTTCATGTATTCTGTGGCTCTGTTATGAGGTGCATATATGTTTATAATCATAATATGTTTTTGATGAATTGAACCTTCTGTCAATATTCGGTGCCCCTTTTCTTTTGTAATAGTTTTTGACTTAAAGTCCATTTCGTCTGACAATACAGCTACTCCATCTCTCTTTTGATTACCTCTTTTGATGACTGTTTGCATAGAATATTTTTTTCACCCTTTTACTTTCAACCTCTTTTTGTCTTGTAGACAGCACAGAGACAGATAATGCTTTTTCCTCCAATCTACCAATCTCTGCCTTTTAATAGGAGAGTTTACTCTACTGACATTTAAGGTAATAACTGAGAAGGAAGGATTTACTTCTGTCGTTCAGTGATTTTTTTTCCCTACATCTTGTATGTTTTCTTGCCCTCAATTACTCATAATTGCCATATATATTTTGTAGTGTGCCATTTGATTTCCTTCTTTCACTTTATTTACATATTTTAGCTATTTCCTTAGTAGCTGCCTTTGCAATGACAATTAACATCTAAACCTAATAACCAGTTTAACTGGTACCAACCCTAGTTTCTGAATATATAGACTCTCTACTTCTATCTCCATCCATCCCTTTTATGTTTTTACTCTCAGATGACACCTTTATACATTGTGTGCTCATTAACATAGATTTTAGTTATTTTACACATTTGCCTTTTAAGTCATATGGTAGTTACCTTTACCTGTATTCTTTATTTCTCTTATGGCTTTGAGTTACTATCTAGTGTCCTTTTATATCAGCCTAATATAGGCTCCCTTTAACCATCTCTCTAACTTAAACTCCCTTTAGCATTTCTTCTGAGGCTTTCTTCTTTCTGGCAGTCAACTTTTTCAGCTATTGTTTATCTGTAATGTCTTAATTTCTCCTTCATTTTGGAGGACAGTTTTCCTGGATATAAAATTTGTGGTTGACTTTTTTTCTTTAAGGACTTTAAATGCGTCATGGCACTGTCTTCTGGCCCCTCCAGTTATCTGCTGTTAGTCTTAGCAGGGATCCCTTACATGTGACAAGTCACTTCACTCCTGCTGCTGTCAAAGCCTGCTCTTTGTCTTTGGATTCTGACAATTCTGCTGTAATGTGTCTTGGTGTAGGTCTCTTAGAGTCTATCCTGCTTGGAGTCTGTTGATGTCAGGGACTTGTCTATTCATGTCTTTCATTAGATTTTAGAAATTTGGGGCCATTGTTTCTCCAATACTTTTCTCTCTTGCCCTTCTGGACTTCAGTGGTGCATATGTCAGCATGCTTGACGGTCTCCATGGGTCCCTGCTCATTTTTCATTATTTTTTCTTTACTTCCACACACTGGATAATTTCAACTGTCTTGTATTCAAGTTTACTATTCCTTTTTTCTGCCCATTCAAATCTGCTGCTGAATCCATCTAATGTACTTTGCAGCTGCAAAATTTATGTTTGGTTCCTTTTTACAATTTCCATCTCTTTATTTTGTCCAGACAACATTTTCCTAATTCCCATTTGTTTTTTTGTGTATAGATTCCTTTAGCTTGTTGAGCACATTCAAGACAGTTGATATAAACTCTAATAATTCTGATATGTTAGCTTCTGTAAGGATGGTTTCCTGAAAATTATTTTTTTCCTATGAATGAGCCAAACTTTCCCGTTTCTTTGTGTGTCATGAAGTCTTAGTTGATATTGGATGTTCTGAGACTTCCTTGTAACAACTCTATTGTTTTTGTGGTTGACTGGAACCATCTGCTGGTGACTTTTCCAAACTATTTTGGCTCCCAAGAGGGGAAAGGAAAGAGAAAAAGAAAATAACAAACAAAAAAAGGATTGCCTCTATAGCCCTCCTTGGCTGCTTCTGCCTGAGGGCTTTAGCAAAGGCTGCCCTGAGATCTGAAGCAGTGATGGGCCATCGGGCCACATGTGCAGGACTAAGGGGCTTGGTTGAAAAAGTAACTTTTGGAGAAAAGGCCTGAGGCTGCAAGGGAGTGAGTCACATGGACCCCTGGAGAAAAGCATTCAGAGTCAGGCTGGGGTCGGGGCCAGCTGGTGCAAAGGCCCTAGGGGAGGGCTCCAGGGTCCGCCCTTGGCTCAGGCTCCGCCCCCAGCTCCAGGCTCCGCCCTCGGCTGCTCCCTGGCCCTCCAGTCCTACCAGCGGGACCACCTGAATGGTTGCTGTTGGACATGTGGCCTGTCCCTGGCTTTGCCAGTTGCTGGCCTCAGCACACCTGTCTACCTGCCTCGACCACCTGCTAGACACCTTAACTCCTCGGCCAGCCCTGGACACCACTCCATCTGTCCAAGTGGCTGCAGCCCTGCCCGCCTCACCCCTGGGCTGTCTCCACAGGGATCTGCAGAGCTGGCTGTCCTTTGAGGAAGGAGGACTATCCTCTTTGCAATTAGAAGGAGGGGAGGAGCAGCTTCTTCAAGAAAACACCGAATGCCAGGAGGCCCCAAGGCCCGCGGGCCCTGGGGCGGGGGACTGGGCAGCTTCCGGGGGCTTGAGCATTGTGGTCTGGGGGCCGGGGCCTGGGGTCACCCCTCCTCCTGTCCAGTAGGGAGCTGAGAGCACTGACCTTTTTCCTGGGGACATCCCTCAAGGACAAGGTTTTGAAAACTGCCCGTGCAAGTGCAGGCCTGTGCTGCCCAGGGGACAAGGCTCGAGGCCTCGGCACTGTCAGGGGTCACAAGGGCCCTGCCCGTGGGCTGTGACAGGCTCTGGGGAGGGGCTGCCCTCCGCCCTCTGCAGGCAGCTTCCCCGTCAAGCGCCCTGTGGGCTGGGCCACCCTCGCCCCCGGACGCACTGCATCAGCTCGGCCCCCGCGCCCACGTGCTGCTGAAGGCCTGAATGGACCACGGTGGCTCTCAGGCAGGGGCTGCACAGGCCCTGTGGGCAGCTGGCCGAGCCGCTTTGAGGCCTCTCCAGGCCCTGCAGTGTCTCGGCCCTGACACCCAGGGAGCATCCGTGTCCACCAAGTCCGCTGGGGACTGACTGGGCGTCCTGCAGTGTCCTGCACCAGTAGTGTCCATGCAGGGGCCCCAGGCCTGCCAGGCCCCATTCGGGGTTACAGAAGGGCCACTTCCGCCACACATGGGCGTCGTTCCTGTTGAAGGAGGCGCTGGGGAGGCGGGAGGCAGGTCCCTCGGGAGGTGGCCGGGCACCAAGCTCCCTCCCGCCCAACACCGCAGGCTGCAGCGTGTGGGCACACCCGCTGTTTCTTCTTACATCTTTTCCCGCTTCCGACCTGCAGAATAAATCTTTAAGCATTATCGAATTCTTCATGGGGCGGCTAAGTACACAAGGCACTCTCCTTGCTCGCACAGTGTCCCTTAACTTCTCCAACACCACTAACGGCAGGGTTCTCCTCCCACGAATCTGGGCTGCCCGTCGCAGATCAAATTCCGCTTTTCAAGCAATTTTAAAGCTAAATCCTCCCATATCATTTGTAACATTTTCTTTACAAAGGACATTAAGCTAACTGTGATCCTTTACTGAATTATGGAGCATTTACCACTTTCCTGCCTTTAGAATCCTTTCCCCCTTCCACTGGAATTCTAAAAATATCAGTTAAGCCACCAACGAATTTCTAATCCTCACTTGTGTTAATATTGACTGATGGGCAGTTCATCTCCAGCCTCTGTCCTGGCTTGATTAAACCATTCTAATCTTTTCATGACAATGCGATCGGTGATAATGTGGCTGGGCCTGGCTGGGGCCCGGGGCGGGGCAAGAGGGAAGCTCCTGCAGATGCAGGCTTGAGAGCGGGGCCACCGAGAGTCTCCAGGCAGCTGTCGCGTTTGTTTCCTCACTCCCACTGCCTCTGGGGGAGCAGCCGCAGTCCCCATGGAAGGGGCCTGGCTGATGCCTTAACGGGCACCTACGTGCCCCCCTGCTCCCCTCTGGTCCTCCAGGCGGAGGTCAGGTGCAGCGATTATCTTACAGGCTTTCTCCCAGCTGTGACCTGAGCCCTCCTGGCTCAGGCGCAGGTGTGGATGGAACAGGGCTCTCAGAGGAGACCTGGGGGACAGGGGGTGCTGCAGTGGCACCCACCTGGAACCTCTTCGGGACACAGGCCCCATTACCCCTGCAGGAAGCCTCGGCATCTGCTCACGACATCTGCACTGATAACCAGCTGACTGGCGGGGGACGGGGAGGGGGTGGGGGGCTCGGAGGGGCATGAGGATCCAGCCCCCCCACTTCAATTCAGGACAGTGGTGAGGGGCCCCCACTCGGACAGTCCATAGGGCAGTCCAGCTTCCATCTCTGCCAACCCTGCACCTCTCCCGTCCTACAGGGGCTGTTCACCGAGCCTCCCCTGGTGGCCCCACAGGCAAACCCCGGGCCCAGAGTCGGTTTCCAGAGCGGAGCCGGGAAGCCCAGTCTACGCTGTTCAGAGCTGAGCCATCGGCCAGGGGGCTGGCAGTGAGGACCCCTTGCTGCCTCACCGGTGGTGGGCAGTGGAGCGTGGGGGCCTCTGGCGTGTGCACAAAAACCGAGTTAAAGCAGGTGGTGCTGCCTGACTTCAAGACTTACTCTGAACTCCAGTGATCAAGGCAGGGAGGCACTGCTGGAAGGAGATGCAGGGAGAGCAGCGGAGCAGAACAGAGAACCCACACCCAGAGCCCGCAAAGGAGCAAAGGCCATTCAAAGCAGACGGGACTGTCTGTCAACAAATGGGGCTGGAATGATGGGACGTCCTCATGCAAAAAAAAAAAAAAAAGGGAACCTAAACCGATCTTAACAGCTTTCAAACAATGTGTCACAGACCTAAATGGAAAAGGCAAAACTATAAAACTTGCAGAAGATAACATGGAAAATGATGCAAAGTCACAATGCCTTGCTCAGTTTCCAGACCACAGCCAGTCCTTGGCCTTTTGCCCACTGGCCAAAGGAGAGACTGAGTCATCCTGGGGATGAGCCACAGACACCAGGGCAAGGGCCACCATTCCCCCAACCTTGCCCGGAGGGCTCTCAGGCCACCCTGCCCGAGGAAAGGCCCCATCATCACAGGCCCAGTTGGCATTATGCTTGTCCAGCGGCCGTCTGGACCCACAGCTCCCCAAATACATAACCGGACAGACATATGTGGCAAGGGGAGGACCCTAACGTTGGCTCCTTGCCTGGAGGAAGCTATCAGCCGAGAAGCCAGGTGGGGGCCTCAAAACTATAGCAACCGGGCAGGCAATGGTGGCTCAGTGGCAGAGTTCTTGCCTGCAATGCCGGAGACGCGAGTTCGATTCCTGGAGCCTGCCCATGCCAAAAAACAAACAAACTACAGCAACCCTGCCCCCCCTTTCTAATACATTAAATCAAAACTCATAATGCATCCTGGGAGATGGCGAGAGATTAGTGCCAGCCCCAAATGTGTAAAGGACACAGGATGGTGGGTCTCACTATATTCCCACTGAAATCGTTATTCCAGCCCCACATATTTGGAGAACTTCTGCACGCATCCTCCTTCGAGCATGTACTTCTGCTACGCATTAAAGTTCTGAGCTGTAAAAATGAAATAAAACCGAGCATTAAATGTGGAAGTGGACTACAGCTAAGCTGACCAGCGGAAGCCCCTGAAAGCTCTGCAACAGAAGCGGTGCCCTCGCTGGAGCAGACTCCCACAGCCTGGCGTGGCGACAGCATTCTCCTCCCTCCTGTGCCCAGGAAGGGTTGCAACAGCCGCCCCTAGCCAGGCGCCGTCTTCCACCCTGTTCTCGGCCCCCAGGCTGGACCGTCCGGATCACATGACTCCTCAGTGGTGTCACGTGACCAGGACCAGCTGCCATGGCAGGTGCACTCGAGGGGCCTTGGTAAGGGTTCTGTGTCCAGGCGGTGGACAGAAACCCCAACAGGTCGGAGACCCACCGCGAAGCCCAGGGACAGGCAGTGCCTGGCAGGCATCTCTGGCTCTTCACGCAGCAGGTTTTGCCTTTGGGAATCATGTTCCTCGCCCTTCGCTGGAGACAGCAAAGGCTGCCCCCGCATGGGGCCTTGAGCAGGAGGGGGCTCTGTGCAGGCCGGCTGTGGGCATCCCGTCCCTTGGCCTTAAGACCTGGCAGAGCCATGGCGCTGGATGAGAAAACACACGATGCAGAACTTACAGCCACCCCCCTACGGAGTCTCACAACGGAGGCGTGGGGGCAAGGCCGGGCTCACCTGACCTGCCCTGTCACCTGCAGCACCTGGCAGGCTGCTGGGCCTGGCCGAGACAGGACACCTGACCGTGGGCCAGTCCCAGCGTGCAGGGACGGTCCTGAGAGAGGAGGTGTGCAGGGGTGAGGGTCTGCTGGGCAGTTCAAGAGGCAAAGCTGGCCAGAGCAGGGGCCGGCGTGCATGAGGGCAGACCGAGACCCCAAGGCACAGCTGGCCAGGGCTTTTCCGTCTGCACACGGGGAGTCATCATTAGCAGCAACACTGAGCCTCCAGGCCAACCCAGCCCACATCCTTCCACCAGGTGCTATGCACGACCGCCTACTGACACCTCCAGAGATGGCCACTCTCCACCACAGGGCAGGACCCCACCATGGGCTGCTCCCTACCATACGACTGTACCCCACTGCATCTGTTTTTCATGAAGCTTCAGGGTAAAATATGGATGAGTAGTCACTGGTAAATCTGTAGTAATAAATGCTTGTCTACGCCTTATCCTGCAGTTTCAGGGACTGCACTTGGTGTGCCCTGGCCACGTACCCGGGGCCAGGTGCCATGGTCTCTGGGCTCTGTCCCGGGGCTGCAAAAATGCCCCCACCAAATTCAGGCTGCTCCTCGCCCGACTGCACAGGCTGCTCACAGGGGCCTGGAGGGAGTGGGAGCTCAGGCCCGCGGGTATTGGGTGAACACGAGAGGGACGGCGGGGACACGTTGGGCTTCTGCCAGCAAAGCCCCCAGTCGCGCTGGGGTGGCCAGGCAGGTGCTCATGCTGGGGCCTGGCATCCTGGCGAGCAGTGGGGCCCTGAGGGGGTGTGGGCTTGCCAGCCGCTGGGCGGGGGCTGAGCTGTGGGCCCTGCACCCGCTGACCTGTCCCTGCTTTATCCTTCCGCCGTCTGCGGGGGCCGAAGCAGCCCTGGCCTGGGCCTTCGCTGGGACCCCTGCCTGGAGACTTGCCTTTAGGATGTGGGCAGAACCTCCCCCCTCGCACTGGGACGCAGAAGCTGCCCCTGGCCGAGCCTATGGGAAAGCTGTGCTGCTCCCGGGACCCCCAGTCCTGGGCTCAAGGTCTGCGGGACCAGTGATGTTGGGCTTAGCATGCCAGGAGTGGAGGCTCTGCTCGAGCAGCAGGAGGTTCGCTTCCAGAATAGGTGACCAGTGCTGCGGTGGAAGTGCCACCCAAGCGCATGCTGCCTGTCATGCCCGCCCTGTGAGTGAGGACACCCCGAAGCCGGGGGGGGGGTGGCTCCTCGGTGCGTCCTGACTCCTCTGCGGTAACCCCAGCATGCCCCCCACCTGCTCCATCAGAAGGACAATCTCGGCCTCTGTACCGAGGGGCAAAGCTGGACACTGAAACGGGTGGCCCACTACACCCTCCTGCGCTTTTCTGTGCCTATGGGACGCCTGGTCCTATTCGGCCACGCGGCCTCCTGGGGCGTTCTGCTCACACCCCCGGGGCTGGGGCAGGTAGAGCACCGACCTGTACCCTATCCCCCTTCCGAGACCGTGGGGAGGGTGGGACCAGTGAGCAGGAATTTTGTTTTTAAGGTGCACCCTGGCAGCCTACGGGTCCCACCCTGGGGAGCCCAGCGCCCCCCACGTGCTCAGAGAGGACTCGTCCAGCCGGCATGGAAGAGTCAAGCCAGGGTAAAGGTCTGGGGCGGGGCTGGAGCACCGCTGTGGGAGGCTAGGGCTGCCCCTGCCACTCCCAGGGGCCCCTCGTGAGCCCGGAGAATCCCCGCCACCAGACGCAGCCCCCCAGCCTCGCGCTCGCCCAGGCGCTGTCTGCGTGGGGAGGGCTCAGCCCTGGTCATGCTCTTGCCACTACAGAGATCGTGAGTCCCCCGTCCCCGCCAGACATGCTCGCTTGCTTCCCCTTTTCCTTTCTCTGGTCCCTTCACCCCTAAACACCCGTGTTGGGAGCATGGCCAGCACCGCACAGCCACCAAGGGCCCGGCCAGGTGGCTGCAGCCGTCAGGTGGTCACCACGGGGCCAGCACCCCACACGGGTCTCCCTAAAGAGCAAGAGCACGGCCGTGGGCAGGAGGGCACCAGTGTCCACCACAGCCGCGTCCACGCAGCCGGATGGCGGGAGCAGCCCCGCGTCCAGGGACGACAGCGGGGAAGCGAAGGGCTGTCCACACCAGGGGACGGGAGTGAAGTCCCGAGCTGCAGCAGCGCGGCGGGACCTGCACGTAAACGGGCTTATTGTTAACGGTGAGAGTGTCTGTTTGGAGGATGGAAAGTCTTGAAATAGAGGTGACAGTGGCACAACATCGTGAACTCAAGTGATGCCACTGAATCGTGACTTAAAAACGGCTGAAATGGCAAAGGTGTTTGTCCAGGAGCGACGCCCAATGTGAGGACAGCGCTGGCTCTCCCCTCAAGCTGGATTCAACGACTAACAGTGCAGGAGCTCTTGCCAAGAGCTGGATGCTGTTGGAGACGCCTGGAAGCTGCTGGAAAGTGATGCTGGTACTCGCCGAGCAGTAGGAGAGGCCGCGCGAGGGTCCAGAGTCCAATGGACCAACCTGCCCCCGGCAGGTGAGGCCCCAGTGCCCGTGCACCGTCTGTATAGTTTTAGTTGTTAGCAGAGAAGGGCCAGGCAGCCCTTTCCAAGGACCAGTGGGCTGCCTCCTGGGCCCGCAGCCCTCCCTTCCTGGCCACCCACTGTCTCTTCCTTTGCTGTGTCACTTCTTCCCCTGAGGGTGGAATTCTCCCGATCTCGTCTTGGCCCCTCTGGGAAAGCCACCGATACCGCAGGCCGCACACGGGCGAGGCCGCTGGCCGGCCCCGATGGGATAACAAAAGACAAGGTGCGTCGTGGACCAGAAAGAAGGAACCGAGTCCCTGGGCTCCCTGCCCAGCTCCTGGAGACTGGGGGGGCCTGAGCCCAGGCCCGACCAGCTCTGCCCGGGGCCTCGTGACAGGAGGGGCTTGCATCCCCCAGCTCCTTCCCGGCCAGATGCTGTGTCCCGCCCCTGGGCCCTAGGGCCACGCTGCCCTGGGCTGCTCATTTTCTTTAGGGAAACGCGCCTTGCTCACCCAGCAGCCTCTTTGTGCAAACCTCATGCATTAAAAAAAAAGCACCCAGCCAAGGGTCTCCTGTGACAGCAGTCTCAGCAGACCCTGTGAGCTGGCCCGAAGGCCTTCCTGTCCCGCTGGGCTGCAGAGAGGGCGCTGTGTGGCCCCTATCTGGGATCAGCTCTGTCCAGGGCGCACGTCCGGGCGGGCAGCTTCCGTTTAGGAATGGCTCCCTCTCCATTTCCACCCAAGACTGATGGACGCTCAGACTCAGGGGCCCAGCCAGTGTGCAGAGGTGAGGGCACTGGCGCGGGGCAGCCGGTCAGCAGGAGTGAATAATGGGAAGCTCGGCAGCAGCCTCCAGAACGGGCTGGGGCGTCAGGAGGGTTAAACACTCGATGAGACCATTCACGCACCAGCCAAGCCTGAAGGCACCGGGGTGTCCTGGGGAACTGGCTCCGCTGCCTGCTCGGCACCACGCAGGGCCTCAGTGGGACCAGAGGCTTGGACCACTGGTGACAGTGTCCTTCCCAGTGGCCCCGCCCCCTGCCCCTCCCCCCACACCTCTCGTGGCCTGGCCGCACTGCTCAGGTGAGAACCACACGGAATCGGAAGGAAGCCTCTGCACGGGAGGCAGGGCACGCTCGCTCCCAAGGCAGAGGGCCAACGACTTCCCCAGCCAAGCCAGGAGCAGCTGCCCATCCCAGCCAAGGCTTGAAGGGCCACGAAGTCCCCAAGTTCATCAAAACCGGCTGTCCACGCCCCAGCGAGTGCAGCACCCTCTGGCTCGGCCTCTGCGGGGAGACGGGTCTCCCACGCCCGGACACTCGGCCACCGAGACGCTTTCCGCTTTAGTCGAACTTGAACATTCAGTGGAACGGATGCAGCTCGGTGAAACCACAGGTCACTTAGCAGTGACCAGGGCCTTCGATCCTGCACCCATTAAGTCCTGCTCCAACGTCCGGCTCCCAAAGCAAGTAAAATCTTGGTATCTAGCAGATAGACCCAATGCCATTCCTTAATTTTTCTAATTTTGAAGGTGTCTTGGATGCACAGAAGAGTTGTGAAGCTCACCCCGCGGCATCCCGAGAGCCCTTGTCGGCAGTCCCCAGCACTCTGAAGGCCAAGAAAGCACACCTGGGCCCCGGCAGGAGCCCCGCCAACGGGCACCCCCACGCTGCCCCATGTCTTGCCCCACAGGCGCCTTTCCTGGAGGCGCCCTCCCCACCTGGCCTTTTCTGGAGGCGCCCCCCACCCCAGGCCTTTTGTAGAGGTGCCTTCCCCTTGGAAAGGAGGTGATAAGGGGAAAGGACATCTGGTCCCTGGCTGCTGCGGGGAGCCTGATCGTGGTGTGAAATAGAGCCAAAGGCACCTCTTCCCACCCCGAGGGCAGCCAGGTGGGAAGGGCACCGCTAGGAAAGGCCAGGTGGGTCCTGTCTTCACCTGAGCAGGTTTCTGTTTTTGCTACCTGAAGAAGCCCAACTGATAACTTCACAGATGAAGGAATAAAGCGTGTGGCGTCTGTCTTCAGGGGGCTTCTGATCCAAATCTGAGAACACAGCAGAGATGCCATCTGGGCGCTCAATTATGAAATCTCACTATTTGCCCTCTTTCGGCCTAAAATTTGACCCCCACCATTTCTCCATGTGGCAATCTTCCGACAGCAAACAGTTCCTGCTCCTCCAGGCACTGCAGGGCTGCTCTTCCCAGTCCGTCCTGGCTGGGTGGATTCAGGTGACAGAAGTGACCTGGGAGGCCAGGCAGTGCTAAGCCCTCCTCCCTCTGCCAAGCACACCAGGAAGTCCTCTAGGGCCTGCTCTATCATCCAGTCTCCCAGGTGAGGCCTCTGGGGCAGCTCTATCGTCCCAGGTGAGGCCTCCAGGGCCTGCTCTATTGTCCAGGTCTCCCAGGTGAGGCCTCAGGGGCAGCTCTATTGTCCAGGTCTCCCAGGTGAGGCCTCAGGGACAGCTCTACCATCCAGGTCTCCCAGGTGAGGCCTCCAGGGGCTTCTCTATCATCCAGGTCTCCCAGGTGAGGCCTCCAGGGCTTCTCTATCATCCAGATCTCCCAGGTGAGGCCTCCAGGGCTTCTCTATCATCCAGATCTCCCAGGTGAGGCCTCCAGGGCTTCTCTATCATCCAGGTCTCCCAGGTGAGGCCTCCAGGGCTTCTCTATCATCCAGATCTCCCAGGTGAGGCCTCCAGGGGCTTCTCTATCATTTAGGTCTCCCAGGTGAGGCCTCTGGGGCAGCTCTATTGTCCCAGGTGAGGCTTCCAGGGCCTGCTCTACCATCCAGGTCTCCCAGGTGAGGCCTCCAGGGGCTTTTCTATCGTCCAGGTCTCCCAGGCGAGGTGAGGGAAAGGAGCTTGTCTACACAGCATACAAACAAAGTGTGAGCAAGAAACACAACTTCATGGCTTCAACCATGATGCCTGTGGGCTTGTTAATCAGCACACACAGGGCACACTGACGGCTACATAAATACACAGAAATTACTTTCCCAAAGTCCTTCCTCCAGCCAAACTTGGCGGTGGCTGTTCAGATCCTGCCCCTCCTGGGTTCAGGGTGGTGACTGACCTGCCTGCCGCTCTTCTTCCTCCGTGCAGCACCGAACATCTCTCCCAGCATCTCCTTCCCGTTCCTTCCCTATCTGCAAGCACTCCTCATGCTCGATTCTGGCCACTTCTTCATCCCTTTTTTGGAGACTTTACTCATTGTCTTGGTTTCTTAAATATTATTTCAGTTTTCCAAAACTCCATATACCCCCAAACAGCCACGTGTGTCAGCTGACAGAGATGCTGACACGAGGAAGACAGACACACGGATGTTTGGAGATTCTTGGAGCCCAGCAGAGATGTTAAGCAAGCCTGAAGCTGGAGCCAAGGGAAGCCAAGAGATGAAAGCCAGCCCTGGAGAAGCAAAGTGAGAAACCCCCACAGGAACAGAGGCTGAAAGCAGCGGAGCCCAGGCACAAGGGACCAAGAGATGCAGCCACGTCCCATCCCAGAGGTGTTAGTGACTCATCGGCCTTCCTTGAATTAAAGTATCTTTCACTGGATGTCTTAGTTTGGACATTTTCATAGGGTGAGAACTGTAAACTTGTAAGTTATTAAATTCCCCTTTTTAAAAACTGTTCCAGTTCTGGTATATCGCATTCCAGCAGCTTGCAGACAAATAAACCTTGATTCTCTTCCTGTTTTTGCCAGCTCCTCCAGTTCTCCACACTTTAAACATGGTGTGCCCTCCTCCTTTTCACCCCCAGATACTTGAAGAGTTCTAGCAGTTCTGGTTTTGGGTTCTGAACGTGTCCCTCCTTTCTCACCTTCACCATCCCGAGACCCTCCACAGACCAGGACCATATCCACACACTCTGAGCTCCTCTCTCAAGCTCCCCCTACATCCTGTACGTCACCTTCAGATTTGTCTCCACAAAGGCCAGTCTTATAACTGGACTTCTTGGACAACAAGCTAACTGTCTCCACTACCAGTCAAATGAAGCTGGTGTCTCTGCCCGGCACTCTGGGTCTTCTATGTTTATCTCATCACCATGACCCCAGACTTTGTACTTTACTCTTTTGTCTTCTTCTCGCCTTGCCCTTGACCCGCCAACACACCACTGTTGAACCTAAGGCTGCTGCCCCAGCATCACCCCCCCAACTGTTAATAACACCATCCTTTGGCGTAGGACCTCTCCCCAGTTCTGTGAGATCCCGCAGGGCTGCCACTTGCCGGACGAAGGGAGTGGATATCTGCTTATGGTGCCTTATCTCCTGGTTTCCCCAGATGACTCCCAGCGAAGGCCTGTTGTCTCAGCAGAATTATCAGCATCTCACTTTCCCTCAGGAGTGCTGCAGCTGGGACCCCGTGTATTTCCCCTACACATGTCCAAGGAAGACCAACCAGAGTCCATCTGCGGGGTTCTCTCATGGTCAGCTTCATGTGTCAACTTGGCCAAGTGGTGGTACCTGTTTGTCCGATTGGGCAAGTGCTGGCCTGTCTGTTGCAATGAGGACATTTCATAGATTAGATCATGATCACGTCAGCTGCATCCACAGCTGATTCCATTTGTAACCAGCCAAGGGGAGTGTCATCTACAATGAGTGATGCTCAATCTAATCAATGGAAGACTTTCAAGGAGGATTCAGAAGAGACAGGCTCTCTTCCTGCTTCGGCTGGCGAGCCTCGCCTGTGGAGTTCGCCCAGACTCTCCATCGGAATCGTCGGCTTCACAGCCTGCCCTGCGGATTCTGGACTCTGTGTTTCCATGGTTACATGAGACACTTTTATAAATTTTATATTTGCGAGTGTTCGCTGTTGATTCTGCTTCTCTAGAGAACCCTAACTAATTCAGGTCCCCACCGAGAGCGGGGACTGGAGGCTGCGGCCAGGGCTGCCAGCTCCCCGCACTGCCCATGGAGGCTGCCCTGCAGCAGGATGGGGGTGGCACACAGAGTGGGTCTTGACAACTTCCACGCACATCTGAAGCTCAAGGCCATTGAGTTCGCCTTGTGGAAAAAATCTACTTTGAGTTGGGTTCTCAACACTTGCAGTCAAGAGTTCTGCCCAGAATAGTCTCTTCAATAAATGGTACCTAGAGAACTGGATGTCCACATGCAAAAGAATGAAAGAGGATCCATATCTCACACCCTACACAAAAATTAACTCAAAGTGGATCAAAGACCTAAACATTAGATCTAAGACCATAAAACTGTTAGAAGAAAATGCAGGGAAATATCTTATCAATCTTATAATAGAAGACAGTTTCCTAGACCTTACACCCAAAGCACAAGCATTGAAGAAAGAGAGAAATAATTGGGAACTCCTCAAAATTAAACACTTTTGTGCATTAAAGATCTTCGTCAAGAAAGTAAAAAGACAGCCTACACAATAGGAGACAATATTTGGAAACGATATATCAGATAAAGGTCTAGTATCCAGAGTATATAAAGAGATTGTTCAACTCAATAACAAAAAGACAACCCAATTACCAAATGGGCAAAAGATACGAACAGGCACTTCTCAGAAGAGGAAATACAAATGGTCAAAAGGCTCATGAAAAGATGCTCAATTTCCCTATTAGGGAAATGCAAATCAAAACCACAATGAGATATCATCTCACACCCACCAGAATGGCCATTATCAATAAAACAGAAAACAACAAGTGCTGGAGAGGATGTGGAGAACGAGTCACACTTATTCACTGTTGGTGGGAATGTCAAATGGTACAACCACTGTGGAAGGCTGTACAATAATGCAATAATGTTAGAACACTGAATGAAGCTGAATGTGAGAATGATAGAGGGAAGAGGGCTGGGGGCACAAATGAAATCAGAAGGAAAGATAGATAATAAAGACTGAGATGGTGTAATCTAGGAATGCCTTGAGTGTATAATGATAGTGACTAAATGTGCAAATTTAACAATGCTTCTGTATAAGGAAGAACAAAGGAATGCCAATGCAGGGTGTTGAAAACAGATGGTAATTAATATTTTAAAACTTTAACGTATGCATGAGACAAGCAAAAAATGTTTATTTGGTACAAAATTAAAAAAAAAAGTGTTCTGCCCAACACACAGCCTTTGTTTAAACAGCTCCCTCTCGCCTCTGCCTCTTCCCAGTCTGTCCTGCCCTCAAGGGTCAACCGAAGCTTTCTTCCACGTGGAAACGTCCCTCAGCACAATCTCTGCTCTACAACCTCAAAGACACGTATTGCCCAGGAGTTTCCAGAAGTGGGTCTTTCTCCTCTAAGAACAAGACAGCGAGCTCCTGGGGACAGAGAGGCAGGAGGCAGCTTAATCTTTTTTCATATCTCCCGGGCCAGCGACTGGAACTATAAAAACAGAAGCTGCTTGTGTGATGTCCTTCCCAGGGGCCCTTGGACGGCATGCACCTCAAGGCTTGCTGGGGTGTGTGCGCGCGCGCGTGCGCACGTGCGTTCCCTTGAGCGCTGGACCCTCACTTGGCTCCTCCCACTCTCAGGGAGGGTCTGGGACCCCTCTGGCAGGTGGGAAGGTGCATGGCTGGAGTCTGCTGGTCCTTTGGCTTCTGGTTTCAAACAGCTTCCCTAGGAGCGTTTTCTTTCTGCACCTCCCTGGCCAAAGTGGGGACAATCGGAACATCCACAACAAATTATGACAGCAGAATACAACCCAGTGAATCAGAAAAATTTATGAGTCCATACTGCTATAAACAAACGAATAAAAACTAAACGGAAAAGGGAAATCTGTCCCTTACAGTAGAATGCCAACTAATTAATAAGTGTAGAAGAAATGACAGAACTGAAGTAACAATGGCTATTTGATTTTGAGTCGGACTGACTCTTGGTGACTCCACGAACACCAGTGGAGGTAAAAGTTGGTGGGCGACGGTCTGACTCCAGCAGGATGATGTAACCAAGAAATTAGGACTTAAGGAATGATTTTGATTACTGAATCATATTTGCGTTTTCTTTCTGAGGTATTGGAGTAGACACAGGGAAACGCATGAAATCCCTAAACCATACATAATCCAGCTGCCCTGTGACATCTGAAATGACTGTAAAAGCCCTTACCTTGTGCCTCTGTGCCTGTAAACGCTGTCACTCCCTTTACCTGGACATTTTCTTGTAGGGCAGAGGCCCTAACGCTAATGTAGAATTTGAAGTCAGCCCTTTCCTAGTTTCAACCCTTACATTTGCAAACCTACGGGCTACACTCTGCTGGTGAGAGAGAACCTGTCTCCCTTCCTTTCAGTTCCCACCTTTAGTACTGAAGTTGTAGCTCTGTCTTTCCTCCTTTCCCTGTGCATTCTTTTATGGAGTGATGATCACACTGTCTCCTTTTCTGCTTGGAACTTGCTATTTGAAATTGTAATGTCCTCATCTCCTCTTGCTATAAACTCCTTAAAAACCTTGAACCCCATAAACTTGGGGAGACAGATTTTGGGCTGCTAGGCCATCTGCTCTCCTACGGAGCACCTAGCAATAACCTTTCTATCTTTGAAACCCAGATATCTCAGGATTGGTTATTGAGCACACTGGGCATAAGAAGCCACAGCCTTTGTCCAGTAATGACTGACAGTGTACTCCTGCCATGCCTCCCCACAAAACACGAATGCATTTACCAATGGAAAAGGGCGATTTTGCCCTGCGGAGAACCCAGCAGACACCCTCAGACCAGCACTGCCAGGGGCAGGATGGGTTGACATGCCCCAAGAGCCCAGCATGCTTTCTGGGTGTTCTTGTCGAGAAAACAAGAGCCGAGCCTGGCCCTGTGGAAACGCTGGAGGATCCCGCCTGAGGGTCATCCTACAAGGCTCTGGGCCCTCCAGGAAGGTCCGTCAAGGACACGAGGGCCGCAGGGTCTGTGCCGGAACCGAGGAGCCCAGGTTGAGTCTGGGCGGGGATCCCGGCCCGAAAGGAAAGTCGCGGCTGAGCCGGCGGCAGAAGCCGAGCCGGGCCGTGGACTGTTCCCGCCATCTCCCACTGGGGCAGCTGGGAGGGGCCCGGCCGGGGAAGCGCACCTGGCACCTGGCACCTGGCACCTGCCCCTGCCCCTGGGGCAGCAGCTCCGCGGCCTGCTCGGGGCTTAGAGGGAAGAGGTGGTGGCGGTGCAGGTGACACCAACACTCGGGCACCCAGCGCTGGGGCTGTGGGCGTTTCCCATGCCGCTCCTGTAACTTTCTCTAAGTCTGAAATTATACCGGAAAACGTCCGTGTATTCAGTCCTTTCCTACGGTCAGGACGACCACGAGCTCCTCCCTGTGCTGCGGGGACGCGGGTGGCACCGGGGCCCTCCCCGCGTCCTGTCCCTCCGCCGGGGCCGCCCCACCCCGCCGACCCCTCGCCCCCCAGGACCCCTCCTCTGGACCCCGGGGCGCGGCGTCTGGGATGACTCACTGCCGTCTCGTCCGGGGGCCAGCGCGAACGCGGGGACCCGGGGCCTGCGGCGGGGAATCCCCACACACTGACTCAGCGCTTGTGCGGCCGCCTCACCGTGACTCAGCGCGACGTCCCGGGCGTCACCTACGCGCCGGTCGCGAGAAGGCGCCCGACTGTTCCGGAAGGGGGACGAAAGGGCGGGGCCGGGCCCGGGGCGGGCCGGCGATGACGCTGCGAGCCAGGACTGGCCGGCGTCTGTGACGTCATCGGGGCGCGCCGGAAGCGGCCGGGCCGCGGCGGCGAGCAGATAAATGGCGTGCGTCTCCGCGCTGCATGATGCTGCGACTTGTCGTGGGCGCGGTGGGGTTTCAGCCGCTGCGCGGGTGCCGTTGTCGTCGTCCCTTTTTGCCTTGCTTTCCGCGGCTGGCAACGAAAAGGGGAGCCCACGTTTCCGCCTCCGCCGCCTGCCGCTCCCTGTCGCCGCGCCTGTGTCTCCGGAGAGAGCCGGGGTCGCGAGACCGGGCAGGGAAGGCCCCGCCGGGAGTCCCAGGACCGAGGCCGCTCCGAGAGCGGAGGGCGCGTGGAAGGCGTCCCCAGGGCGTGGCCAGCCTCCGTGGCCGGACCGTATCCTCGCCGCGCTGAGCATCTGGAAGTCGTCCCGGTAGCAGCAGGACGACTCCGCAGGCCGGGCCGCCCCAGACCCCTCCTGTGCCGCGAGAACAAAATCCCTGCGGGATTGACGTCGGATTCTGATCCGTTCCTTCAGCGAGAAACGCGGACCCTTGTCGCGCACTGCGGGTGGCCCTCCCGACACCGGTGAGTGAGGCCCAGGGTCCAGAGGGCCATAGGGAAGCTGCTGGGAGAGGGGTCGGAGGATCCCTCAGGGTGGGGTGGTGAGGGTGTTGGAAAGGACCCTTCGAGGAAGTGACAACTGAAGAGCTGGCACAGGGGACATGGGAAAGTGGAAAGAGTTGGTGGGGAGCCCTGGAATACACCTTTGGGATTTGAATTTTGGAGGAAGAAGAGTTTTGAGAAGTTTGGTGGGTACTAGATCATGAAGGGAGCTTGTGAACCATGCTATTCAGGGACTTAAAATTTCTCTCAGCTGCAATCTTCACCAGTTGGCTGTTGTTTTTCATGTGAGTGAGCAGCTCTTCTCCCTCTTCATCTCCAGGTTGGTGTCATTAAGGAATAGATACAAAGTAAAACTTAAGGGAGTTAAAAAGGAGCAGCAAGGGACATAGTTAAATTTCCCCTGGATAGTGCAGTAAACGCATGTGATTTAGCACCTAGTAACAGGTACTTTTACATCTGGCAGCAAGTATATTGGATAGATGAAATTGTGATTTAAAAGTCCACTGAGGCTTTTTACGGATAGCTATGTAAATAGAAAATGGGAAGCCCCTCCCCCCACAAGATTTGAAATAAGGTTTGTTAAAATCTGAATTCCGGATAAATTTCATAAACTAGGAATTAAAAGGACCGATGAATGACCGGTTTCATAGTATGTTGATTCTGAATGACTGAAAGCTGGTACTTATGCTAAACTTCCGTTTTCTTTGGTAAAAGAAAAAGATTTTGATGCTTTAGTTTTCCAACTAGGCTTACGATGACTGGGACTTTCAATTAGGGAGCATGCTTGTTGCTTGTATTAGCTGTAAATTATAAAGCTTGAAATTGGAGCAGCGATTGCTTTCCTTCTAACTATTCTAATTCTTGTAGGTGATATTTTAACTCTGCCATCTGTGTTTTGAAGACTTCCCATAATGGAGTTCCCTGATTTGGGGAAGCATTGTTCAGAAAAAACTTGCAATCAGCTAGGTAAGCACTTTTAAGAATATCAGTAGAAATGGGTATTTTGTTATTTTGTGGGGGAGAACTGGACATTTATGCTTATTAGCTGATAATTCTCTGTGTCTTCACCTTCCTGGCTTTTTGCAGTTGGAGAGCTGTCATGAGGCACAGGTTCTGTTCACTGTTGACACCTGCCTATTGCCTAGACTAGCAGGGCAGAAAGGGCACAAGTGTGCTTCTCAGATACCTGTGCTGCCAGGTGAAAGGGCATCTTTCTTGAAAAAGATAACTGTAGATTCTTAAATGTTGTTTAACATTGTGACTCCATGACCTCAGAATTTTTTTTCTTTACACATTATACCTCAAGGATGTTCTTAACTAACAGGTAAAAAAACACTTGTGTAGGTAAAAACTCGTGTAGTATGATCTACAATTCTTTTGTTCTAGTCTTTAAAACATTTTATTTTTTTGTCACTTAGATTTTCTTCCATTAAAATGTGATGCGTGTAAACAAGATTTCTGTAAAGATCACTTTACGTCTGCTGCACACAAATGTCCCTTTGCATTCAAGAAGGTAATTTTTCATACTTTATTTTAAAGATTCTAATTTTCACTCTCAAGTTGTGCAGTTTGATGTGGTAGTTACTGGCCACATGTGGCTATTTAAGTTAAATACAATTAAAAACCCAGTTTCTCCATCATACAAGCCACCTTTCAGATGTGCGATAGCCACATGTGACCAGTGGCCACCATTCTTGCAGCACTGGTAAGACATTTTCCTCTTTGCAGAAAATTGTATTGGACAGTAATTGAGAATTTTTCTTTTGTATTTATTTCTGGACTTGTGTAGTCCAGTTGTTGTAACCTAACTTTCAGAGCTTTCTTTATGTGTTAGAAAATGGAATGCCTGGAATCATTACACCAAGGAAAAACAGCCACACGTGTGTGGCTCAGGAATGGCCCTAGCACTTGACATGGAGACTAATCTGGACGTTAGAATGTTGACTTACCCCAGGGCACACAACACAAACTGGAAGATGGCTTTAAGGACGCCGACTAACGTAAATCCAGAGTTCACAGCTTGTGTTGCTGCCCTTTGTTTGGTGGTGGGGGCTGTCCCAGAGAACCCTGGATCCGCTCTCTGCTGCTTCACGTGGCGGCATGGAGACGCGGGTGGCATGGCAGTGTGGCGCTTAGAGTAGCAGCACCAGGTCTGACCCGTCAGGTTTTTTTTTCCATGGAGGGCAGACAGGAGGGTGACCCAAATCATCCATCTAACCAGGGGCGGGTGACCAGGCCACACTGTCCAGTCTGTTATATGGGCCTTCCCATTCACGGTGAGGAGTCTGGCTAGAAATAATTTAACTGCTCTGGTTGTTCTGCCAGCAGGTGCCCTGTTCATACCCACCTGTGGCCCTGGGCACCTGAGAGCTCTGCCTGAGGGGTCCTCCTGCGCAGTACCGAGGAGTGAGCCTTTGCCCTGTGAATGACAGCCACACGGGGGGATCAAGAGGGCTGTTGGCGACTGATGTGGCTGCTTGTCCTTCACAGCTGGAAATTTGCTTCTGTCGCCTCCATGCTGGGGCAGGATACCTCTCACCTGAGGTGCTGAACAGCCCTAGCTGTTCCCATGGCTTCCTCCCTCACCGTCTTTTTACACTTGGGTGATAGTCGGTTACACTTCACTTCGCCTCAGGAGATGTGCTGAAGGCGGCGCTCTGCTTGGCCGTGGGTGCACTGTCCTCTGAGTGGGCGGATGTCAGGATGTGTGCGCACCCGGTCTGCTCTTCAAGCCCTGCTCCCTTACCCTCTGCTCTTGCAAAGGTTTGGGTTTTGTGAATCTGATCTAACATGTCTGGGTCTGAAATATCGTCTTACTCCATGTCTTTAGGATGTTCACGTCCCGCTGTGCCCGCTGTGTAACAGCCCCATCCCAGTGAGAAGGGGAGAGCTCCCGGACAGGGTGGTGGGTGAGCACATGGACCAGCGCTGCCAGTACGCTCCCGGGAAGGGGAAGGCGAAGGTGTGTGACATCCTGGGAATTCTGTGAGTGTGGTTCCGCTGTAAGGGGGAAAGCAGGTCGATCCTCTAACTGCAAAAATTAGTCCTAATGGGTTCTGTACAAGGTGAAGACCTGATATCAGCGTTTTCCATGTTGTGAATGGCCTGGGTTTTTACAGCTCTATAAACAGCTTTTCTGAATATTGGGAATTATCGATTAGGGTCTGAGTTATTTATGGGAATTTGTCTGTTTTCTTGGGATTTAGTTTTCTAGAACTGTTCTGTGATGCGTTTGTGTTTCCAAAGCTCCTCCCAAGGGAGTACAGAAGGCTCTGAAATCCAAACATTGTTCTCGAGCTTTGGTAGCCTTAGCATTCTTATGGGTTACTGCCCACTAGTGTGGATGGAGTAAAGCGCCTCAGGGCAGAGAGCAGTCTCCTGTCCCCGCAGGCAGCCGCTTCTGTCCTGAGCCAGGCAGCCTGCTTGCCTGGCTTTCCTCTAATGCACGGATTCTTATGTCTCAAGTGCTCTCCCACACTCGTCACTCATTGGTGTGAGGCATTTCCTGCCTACCAGGGTGTGGGCTGTGTATGGAGCTCTTACCCCCATCCCAGCATTTGTGTGAACCTTCCCTTCCCACCCTGTCCTCCCCATGCAGCTGGCTTGTCCTTTTGGGTGGGTGTCCAGGCCTCTGCAGATCTGCCCGCGCATTCTGTCACAAGAGGTCCTCACGTCCTCTGTCCCGTGTTTGTCAGTTTATTTCCTTATTCTAGTGGTCTGGCCCCCACTCAGCCTCCCACAGCCCCAAATCTCATATTTTCCAGTGAGTTCTTGCTTGTCCATATGTTCTTCAGCTGTTAAATCTTGAGCTGTTTCTCTTTTATCTGTAACTTGTGGGTTTACACCTTTTCAGAAAAATCTCTCTCCGGCTGTGTTTCAGGTGGGAGCAGAGTCAGCACAGGTGCTGAGTTCTCCATCTCTTAACTGGAAGTCCAAGGCACTAAACGTCTGGCTACAGTGAACTTTCCCTTCTGTCGATTGCACATAAGTTTGCTCTTTTCTCTGGGACTGCAGGTTTTCCAGAGCTTCTCCACTCTTTCCCCAGGGCCGCTGCCTCACTCTGTTCTTGTGCCCGCCCCACGGCTTGCCTCCCCTGGGCCCTACTTGTTTATCTGGTTCTTTTCCTAAGGCTGTTCTTTCAGATGCTACTCCCCTGCCCCATACTGATGCCCTCCAAACTATGCCAGTAGGCTGTTTAGGCTTTTTAAGGATCCTTCTAGGAAATTGGCATTTGTCCAGCTTAAATCCCAGTTTCTGTCATGGGCTTTGTTTACAATTATCAGCTGTCTTAATCAAGTAAATCACCGTAAGACTCAGAAACTCTTACTTCCTTTTTTCATCCTCGTACTCAAGCGAATACAGTTTACATCTCTGCACCCGCCACACTCACCCTATAAAGTAAGTGTGGTCCGTTCTCCCTTCCTAACCCGGCTTTCGTCGTGGTCCTTCTATGCCCCTGCACCCTGTGGTCCCTCAGGCTGGGGTCCACGTGGAGGGCCTCCTCTCCTGAGCGGACCACCAGCCCTAGCTTCCCTCTCCTTCCTGCCCAGCACAGGTGGTCCCTCCTTTGTCTTCCCGGGGCCTGCCGTCTGCCTGCTTGTGGCAGGTGCAGCAGCGCCGTACACTGTCTCCCGGGTCCCTGGCCATCTCCATGGGCACAGGCCTTTGCTGGCTCGTACCAGCCACCTGCCTGTCTGCAGGGGGCTCCCCAGGCCGCAGGGGCCTCTGCCTGCTGCTTATAGAAGTGCCTGGGAATTGCTTTCATCACGCTCCTCACCCAGTGGCCACCGGGTGTGGGGGGTGTATTCTAGCCCCTTCCGCTTGTGGGGATGACCTCAGCTGTCCCCAGGCCCCCCCGGAGCCATTTACCCTTTGGGGTTTGCGTTCTCACACCCCGTTCGGCTTCCTTCCTGCCCGGGTCCTGGGTTCCACATCCCCTAATGGGTCTTGTTTTGGTTTGGTTTTCCTGGGAACACCTCTGGTCATTTTCACGTGAATCTCCCTTTCAGGATCTGCCTCCGGGACCCCAAACTTAACAGAATGTACTTAGTACTGGTTAAAATCTTGTGTCTCCACCTGACACTAAATGCTGCAATCTGTGTTGCTAAAAATTTTTCTAGTTTAAAAATGAATGATCTTATGGGGGCTTTTAAAATAATTGCTTATTGTGAAGTAATTGTTCTTGACTTTTGTTTTCTTAGATTTTTACATACCACTGTTCAAAAGAAGGATGCAAGAAAAAAGAGATGCTGCCCGTGACTTGTGACCAGTGTCAGAGAAATTTCTGTATTCAGCACAGACACCCTCTGGACCATGGCTGCAAGCCCCGAAGCCACCCCGGTGGCCGAGCAGGGTGAGGGCAGCTTCCGCAGAGCGGGTGTAGTTCACAGTGGAGCCCGCAGACTCAGTTTAAACTCTTTGCAGGGATGGAGCAGGTAGAGCACTGTTTCACGCCACGTTGGGACCTTTAGTGTTGGCTGCACGACCTCAACTGAATATGCTCTGACTTACTACTTAACATTTATTTTGGTCTCTCGATAACTGTTTAATTTCTCATCAGGTTTTTGATTAATGAAAAGGCGAAGTGTGGTTATAAATAAATGGTCAGGGCATGAGCTAGACTGAAAACAATGTGAGGCCAGGCGAAATATGGAAAATGAGTCAAGTTGGATTCTAGTGGTACTAAGCTAGAGAGTGCCTTTGTCACATTTAGAGGAAACATCTGCCCAGACTTGTTGATGAATGAAAACAGATGCTTAAGCTGGTTCAATTGCATTTAACAGCGTCTCCTGTTGCTCATGCCTGACCAGGCAGGGCACTCACTGCCCTAACTTTATAAACCTGTCTGGTTTTCTGGGTGAGCAGGTGAAGGGGGTTCAGTGTGTATTGATCTGACCTTTCTCTGTAGGGGTTCAGCCACGAGGGCCTCTGAGCCCCAGGCGTCAGGAGCCTTAAGCACCTGCTCTCCCCATTGGCTGGCCCGGCGATTCAGGTATCACCTGGTGGCATGTGCAAATGTAGTTGCCTGGTTGTTGTGTTGTGCTCAGTAACTGCTTATCCCATGCCCAGCAGTGTATGGCTTAGCCGTAGGGGCAGTGCATGACTCTGAGTCTAGCTTTCTCAAACCCCATATTATAAACCCAATCCTTTTAGCTCATGGAGCTGGTTTCTGCATGCCTTATTTGACCTTTAAGATCAAGACAGATCTTAAAAAATATTTACTGTTTTGTTCTCTTTCAGATGGAAAACAAGGAGATGATGACATGATTGTATCTGTTCTTCAAAGGGGCACATGAGCTCATTCTTATAGATAACCCTTATTCTTTATAGATAATTCTTATGCTCTAGCACTTTCATACTTGGTATGGCAAGCAGACTGAGACATTATCGAAACTTTCCCATAAAATATTGGGTAGGATACTCTGCCGTGGGCTCAGCTTATATACCAGCCCCCCTGGCTTAGTGAACTGAGGATCTGAGTGTGGCTGGGGGCATGCTCTGCTTGGCGCTGGCCTGGTCAGGGGCCTGGCTTGAAGGCAGCTCTGGCTAGGAAGGGCCACATCTCCCTGGCTAAGGTCTTTGTCCCAAGTGGTTCCCGCTCTCCCACTCACATTCCAGGGCCCAAGACGCAGCTGCATGACCAAACCAGATCCAAGGGGACCTGGGAAATGTCTGTTTTTAGGAAAGCTGGAGATTTGTTTCGGTGGCCTGCTACTTGTTGTCTCTGCCACAGCTGACTTCTGAAAATGGGCACAGTTGTCTGCCAGCAACGAGCCAGCGTGTGAAACAGCTTATCTGTACCTGGGTACAGTTTCAACTCCAAGAAAAAGCCACACAATGCCAGCTGTTAAGGACAGAGCTCTGTCCACTGTTTAAGTGATAGAAGCTGTCAGAAGTGATACACAGAACTGCAGGGAAGGGGCTTTTGCGTACTGGGGGTTACAGAGTAGTTTTTTTTAGTCTTTTTTAGTTTAAGAGTAAACCACGTGAGCTGAGAGAGGATCCTGTGTACCCCACATTCATACTTTAGATGATGAGCAGGGCCCCGTCAGGGCCCAGTCCAGTTTCCACTCCTAGTCCTGACTTTGTCCAACCACAAATAGACTCTGTAAACACCGATGATGTCGTTATCAGTGCTGGGTTTATACTGACAGGTTCTGTCCTTGGATGAGGGAGCTCTCCTCTCTTTGGCCCGTAGGCTTCAGTAAATAAGTAAAATGAAATGTCTGAACCTGGGTCCTGGGTCTCACCCTCCAGGTAATCCGGCCACACATTCCAGCGTCCCTGTGCTGGTTTGAAAGTTGTGTGCCCTGAGCCGTGTCCATTAATCCTGATTTAGTATTGTAGTGTGGAAACTTGATTGTATTGTTCTTATGGAGTTGTGACACACCCAGTTGTGAGCATGGCCACGTGACTACTGGTTCAAGGTGGGTCTTGATTAGGTTATTGGAGTCCTTTAAAGGGGGGGACATTTTGGAGGAAGCTCAGTTGCTTCAGAGCCAACGGAGATGCAGAGCCCAGGAGACGTCGCCGTGCGCCTTCCCATGGGATGCTCAGCAAACCAGAGCCCAGAGTTGGGTCCCTGGCGGAGCTAAGTGAAGGCCACAGACAGAGGAAGCCACGGGCATTGGAAGCTGCAGTACTGGGAACAGAGACCAGCAGACGCCAGCCACGCGCCTTCTCATGTGACTTTGACCTTTCCTGAGAGAAGGTATCTTTATCTGGATGCCTTGGTTTGGACATTTTTATGGCCTTAGAACTGTAAACTTGGAACTTAATAGATTCCCCTTTTAAAAAGCTGTTCCGTTTCTGGTATGTTGCACTCCTGCAGCTTTAGCAAACCAAAAGAGTCCTTTGAGATACTTACTACATTGGGATTAACAAACGTCTGCACGACTCCTTTATCTGTTTCTGAGTCGTCAGAGGAGGAAGGGCTTGTGTCCAGTCTCCATCCTGCACCAGGCAGCCAGTGCTGTTCTTCCAGCCTGGGCATCTCATGGCATTTTTTCTAGACCAACAGTCCCCAAACTTGACTGCATTAGAATTGCTTAGAAGATTTGGGCCCCAGAGTTGGATTGTTTAGATCTGGGGCAAGATTTTGCAATTTAACAAGTCCCCGTGTGCTGTCACCACCACCACTGCTACAGTCCGGAAACCCCGTAGGCAAGCCCGCTCCTGTGCCCGGGCTCTCTGGTGGCACGGCCAGCAGCAGGTAGGCTTTGGAGTGCCTGAAGTGCTGCTCTGCAGCTGAGGAACGGCCCTTGGGTCGTATTTCAGCCATCGAAAAAACTAATGCTTGATTCAGTTATTAGAAAACTTTTAAGTGTGTTTGGAACTTGGTGTGTGAATTTTTTTCAGTTGTCACTTTATGAAATCTAAATACCAATCAAATGTTTGATGAAAATTTAATGTTCAGATTGAGATGTGTCCAAAGTGAGAGTTTAAAAACACACCAGATGTAGAAGACAATGGCAAAAAAAGAATATAAAAAATCTCATTGTTACAAGTATTTACACAGTGTTGAAATGATATTTTGGATATGATTCATTAAATAAAACATTAAAATAAATTTTGTATTTTAATGTGGCTACTAGGAATTTTTAAATCAGGCTTGTGTATATTTCTGCTGAACAGATGTTCTAGATCATCCAAGGCGATACTTGTGTTTTTATCAGGAAGAAGAATTATCCATGTATTAGTGTATTCATTTTTCTCTCTGCAGGTTTGACTGGAATATTTAAATAATATGAGCTTTCTGACCATCTCATTTTAACATTTTCCCTTCAAAGTACTAGTAACGTTAGTGTGTTAAAAGTTAGGAATTTAAATGGCTCGAAAGGGGGAGAGTTAGGAAAGTGAAAACCCCTGGCCCCTCCCCAGAAAGTGTCCCTTGTACCTTGAGCATACAAGGTCCTCTCCACTGCTGCCCCTCCAGATACCCATACCCATTATCCTTCCTTCTCACTGTTCTCCACTATTGCAATCCACCCAATTTTTTTTTACCCTCCTCATCTCATTTTCTTTTCTTTTTTTTTTTTTTTTAACTTATCTGTCTATAACCTGGATAAAGGGAACATCAGCCACTAGGTTGTCGTAATTACATGGTCACACTGTAAAAGCTATATGGTTATATAATTGTCTTTAAGAATCAAGGCGACTGAAACAGTTCAGCAGTTTCAGGTATTTCCCTCCAGCCACTTGAACACACCATAAACAAAGGGATTACCTTTCAACTCTGAAGTCTCTCAACCACTGAAACTTATTTTGTCTCATTTCTCTCTTCCCCCTTTTGGTCAAGGCTTTCTCAGTCCCATGATGCCAGGTCCCAGCTCTTCCATGGGAGTCACGTCTCACGTTGCCAAGGAGACTCACGTCCCTTGGAGCCATATCCCATGTAGTATGGAAGGCAGTGAGTTAACCTGCCAAGTTGGCTGCATGCATTCTTAAGACAGGAGTGGCAAGTTTTGTTCTGTCTTCATCTATGCAAGGTAGGAAGGGGTTCATTTTCCTTAGTTACTGGGCTGCTTTGGTGGAAACGCTTAGCTGAGATTGTGTCCTGGGTTTGTGTCATGTGGAGCAAACTGGCATCTGGCCTGAGTCTACTTACGGCTGACTGCACGCAGTGCTGGGTTTGGGTGGCACCTCCTGGCAGCACCTGCACCGGGAACCTCCTGCGGCTCCTTCACTCGTTCTTGGCTCCAGGGGACGGCATCCTCTGAGAAACACTGTGAATGTGGCAGGTTAAACCTTAAGCTTTCTGACACTAGAAACCTCGCGTGTGAGCCTGTGAATTACCTGCTTCCTTGCTGGAGTGAGTGTAAAAGTCGGCTCTTTGAAGTTTTGACCTTACATATGTTTAATAATTAAATTATTTTTATTGTAGTAAAATATGTATCACGTAAGTTATTTTAACCATTTTAAGTGGACAATTCTTTGACAATAGATAATGCTGTATAGCTTTCACCACTGTCCCAAGCCAAAGCCATGCTCATTTGTCAGTAACTCCCCGTTCCACCTTTTCCCCACTCTGGGTCACCACTGCTCTGCCTTCTATCTCTATGAATTTGCTTGTTGTAAGTATTCCATGTAAGAGAAATCATACAGCAGTTATCCTTTTGTGTCTGGCTCATTTCACTCAACATTACATCTTCACGGTTCATCAGTTGTAGCGTGGACCAGCTCTGCACTTCTTTTTATGGACAAGTGGCGTGCCAGCGTATGGACAGACCCCGTTTTGTTGATCATCTGTTAATGGACACTGGGCTTACTTCCACCTTTTGGCTCTTGTGGATAATGCTGTGATGAGCATTGGTGTACAAACACCTGTCTGAGAACCTGCTTCCAATTCTTTTGGGCATATGCGTAGGAGGGGAATTGCCAGGTCATGTGATTCCGTGCTTACCTTTGTGAGGAACCACCAAACTATTTTCCACAGCGGCCACCCTGTTTTACATTTCCACTGAAAATGTACAAGGGCTCCTATTTCTCTGTATCCTTTTCAGCACTTGTTTTCTATGTAATAATAGCTATCCTAGAGGGTGCGAAGTGGTATGTTGTTTTAATTTGCATTTCTCTAATGGCTGGTGATGTTGAACAACTTTTCATACACTTATTGGCTGTTTCTTCTTTGGGGAAATGTTTAGTCACATTCTTGCCCCCATTTTTTAACTGTGTTTTTGTTTTGAGTTGCAGCAGTTCTATTTTTTGGATATTAAACCCCATCAGATATATGGTTTTCAAATATTTTTTCCCATTCTGTAGGTTGTCTTTTTACCTTCTCATAATGTCCTTTGATGCACATGTTTTTTAATTTTGATGGACCTCATTTTATTTATTTTTCTTTTGTTGTTTTGCTTTTGGTGTAAAATCTAAAATCTGCTGAATTACTTCATTACTTTTTTTTTGTATTTAGTTGCTTTTTTCTAGTGTACTATTTTGATTCCCTTTTTAATAGCTTACTTCAACTAATCCCAATCTAGTTTCAGCAGTATACAAACTCGACTCCTATGTATCTCTGCTCTTCCCCCTTTGAATTGTTACTGCTTCAGATTACATCTTTATATAGTGCATGCCCATTTTGGTTTTTAAATGTTATTTTATACATTTTCTTGTTAAACATATACGGCAAAAAAGCAGTTATAAACCAAAAGTACAATAATGCAGGCTTTTATATTTCCCTAGATAGTTACCTTTACCAGTGTTCTTTATTTCTCTTACAGCTTTAAGTCACTGTCTTGGGTCCTTTTATCTCAGTCTGAAGAACTCCCTTCAGCATTTCTCCTAGGGCAGGCCTTTGGCTAGTGAACTCGTTCAGCTTTTGTTCATCTGTAAATGTCGTCTTCATTTTTGAAGGATGATTTTTCCAGCTATAGAATTCTTGGTTGACAGTTTCTTCCTTTAAGGACTGTAGACAAGTCATCCCTGTCTCCTTGCCCCCATGGTTCCTGACGAGAAATCTTCTGTTAACCCCGTTGGGGATCCCTTGCATGTGACAAGGCGCTTCTCTGTGCTGGCTTGCAAAGTCCACTCTCTGTCTTCAGATTCTGACAATTTCAATTACTCTAACGTGCCTTAGTGAAAACATCCTGGAGTCTGTCCTGCTTGGAGTTCTTGAGCTTCCCACATGTGCATACTCATGTCTTCGATCAAATTTCTAAGTTTTTGGCCTTTATCTCTTCAAGTATATATTTTTGCCCCTTTCTTTGTGTCCTTCTGGACACCAATGTGTTGGCATGTCTAATGCTGTTCCACATTCTTTCAGGCTCTGTTCGTTTTTTTTGTTGTTGTTGTTGTTTTTTAATTTTTTAATTTTTTTATTAACGGAAAGAAAAGAAAAATTAACACAACATTTAGAAATCATACCATTCTACATATGCACTCAGTAATTCTTAACATCATCACATAGATGCATGATCATCGTTTCTTAGTACATTTGCATCGGTTTAGAGGAACTAGCAACACAACAGAAAAGATATAAAATATTAATATAGAGAAAAGAAATAAAAGTAGTAATAATAGTAAAAAAAAAAAACAAAAAAAAAACAAAAAAAAACCTATAGCTCAGCTGCAGCTTCATTCAGTGTTTTAACATGATTACTTTACAATTAGGTATTATTGTGCTGTCCATTTTTGAGTTTTTGTATCTAGTCCTGTTGCACAGTCTGTATCCCTTCAGCTTCAATTACCCATTGTCTTACCCTGTTTCTAACTCCTGCTGGACTCTGTTACCAATGACATATTTCAAGTTTATTCTCGAATGTCCGTTCACATCAGTGGGACCATACAGTATTTGTCCTTTAGTTTTTGGCTAGACTCATTCAGCATAATATTCTCTAGGTTCATCCATGTTATTACATGTTTCATAAGTTTATCTTGTCTTAAAGCTGCATAATATTCCATCGTATGTATATACCACAGTTTGTTTAGCCATTCTTCTGTTGATGGACATTTTGGCTGTTTCCATCTCTTTGCAATTGTAAATAATGCTGCTATAGACATTGGTGTGCAAATGTCCGTTTGTGTCTTTGCCCTTAAGTCCTTTGAGTAGATACCTAGCAATGGTATTGCTGGGTCGTATGGCAATTCTATATTCAGCTTTTTGAGGAACCGCCAAACTGCCTTCCACAGTGGTTGCACCATTTGACATTCCCACCAATAGTGGATAAGTGTGCCTCTTTCTCCGCATCCTCTCCAGCACTTGTCATTTTCTGTTTTGTTGATAATGGCCATTCTGGTGGGTGTGAGATGATATCTCATTGTGGTTTTGATTTGCATTTCTCTAATGGCCAGGGACATTGAGCGACTCTTCATGTGCCTCTTGGCCATCCGTATTTCCTCTTCTGGTAGGTGTCTGTTCAAGTCTTTTTCCCATTTTGTAATTGGGTTGGCTGTCTTTTTGTTATTGAGTTGAACAATCTCTTTATAAATTCTGGATACTAGACTTTTATCTGATATGTCATTTCCAAATATTATCTCCCATTGTGTAGGCTGTCTTTCTACTTTCTTGATGAAGTTCTTCGATGCACAAAAGTGTTTAATTTTGAGGAGCTCCCATTTATTTATTTCTTTCTTCAGTGCTCTTGCTTTAGGTTTAAGGTCCATAAAACCGCCTCCAGTTGTAAGATTCATAAGATATCTCCCTACATTTTCCTCTAACTGTTTTATGGTCTTAGACCTAATGTTTAGATCTTTGATCCATTTTGAGTTAACTTTTGTATAAGGTGTGAGATACGGGTCTTCTTTCATTCTTTTACATATGGATATCCAGTTCTCTAGGCACCATTTATTGAAGAGACTGTTCTGTCCCAGGTGAGTTGGCTTGACTGCCTTATCAAAGATCAAATGTCCATAGATGAGAGGGTCTATATCTGAGCACTCTATTCGATTCCATTGGTCGATATATCTATCTTTATGCCAATACCATGCTGTTTTGACCACTGTGGCTTCATAATATGCCTTAAAGTCCGGCATTGCGAGACCTCCAGCTTCGTTTTTTTTTCCTCAAGATGTTTTTAGCAATTCAGGGCAACCTGCCCTTCCAGATAAATTTGCTTATTGGTTTTTCTATTTCTGAAAAATAAGTTGTTGGGATTTTGATTGGTATTGCATTGAATCTGTGGATCAGTTTAGGTAGGATAGACATCTTAATTATATTTAGTCTTCCAATCCATGAACACGGTATGACCTTCCATCTATTTAGGTCTTCTGTGATTTCTTTTAGCAGTTTTTTGTAGTTTTCTTTATATAGGTTTTTTGTCTCTTTAGTTAAATTTATTCCTAGGTATTTTATTCTTTTAGTTGCAATTGTAAATGGGATTCGTTTCTTGATTGCCCCCTCAGCTTGTTCATTACTAGTGTATAGAAAAGCTACAGATTTTTGAATGTTGATCTTGTCACCTGCTACTTTGCTGTACTCATTTATTAGCTCTAGTAATTTTGTTGTGGATTTTTCTGGGTTTTCTATGTATAGTATCATATCGTCTGCAAACAGTGATAGTTTTACTTCTTCCTTTCCAATTTTGATGCCTTGTATTTCTTTTTCTTGTCTAATTGCTCTGGCTAGAACTTCCAACACAATGTTGAATAATCGTGGTGATAGTGGACATCCTTGTCTTGTTCCTGATCTTAGGGGGAAAGTTTTCAATTTTTCCCCATTGAGGATGATATTAGCTGTGGGTTTTTCATATATTCCCTCTACCATTTTAAGGAAGTTCCCTTGTATTCCTATCTTTTGAAGTGTTTTCAGCAGGAAAGGATGTTGAATCTTGTCAAATGCCTTCTTTGCATCAATTGAGATGATCATGTGATTTTTCTGCTTTGATTTGTTGATGTGGTGTATTACATTAATTGATTTTCTTATGTTGAACCATCCTTGCATACCTGGGATGAATCCTACTTGGTCATGATGTATAATTCTTTTAATGTGTTGTTGGATAGGATTTGCTAGAATTTTATTGAGGATTTTTGCATCTGTATTCATTAAAGAGATTGGTCTGTAGTTTTCTTTCTTTGTAATATCTTTGCCTGGTTTTGGTATGAGGGTGATGTTGGCTTCATAGAATGAATTAGGTAGTTTTCCCTCCACTTCGATTATGTTGAAGAGTTTGAGGAGAGTTGGTACTAATTCTTTCTGGAATGTTTGATAGAATTCACATGTGAAGCCGTCTGGTCCTGGACTTTTCTTTTTAGGGAGCTTTTGAATGACTAATTCAATCTCTTTACTTGTGATTGGTTTGTTGAGGTCATCTATGTCTTCTTGAGTCAAAGTTGGTTGTTCATGTCTTTCCAGGAACCCGTCCATTTCATCTAAATTGTTGTATTTATTAGCGTAAAGTTGTTCATAGTATCCTATTATTACCTCCTTTATTTCTGTGAGGTCAGTAGTTATGTCTCCTCTTCCATTTCTGATCTTATTTATTTGCATCCTCTCTCTTCTTCTTTTTTTCAATCTTGCTAAGGGTCCATCAATCTTATTGATTTTCTCATAGAACCAACTTCTGGTCTTATTGATTTTCTCTATTGTTTTCATGTTTTCAATTTCATTTATTTCTGCTCTAATCTTTGTTATTTCTTTCCTTTTGCTTGCTTTGGGATTAGTTTGCTGTTCTTTCTCCAGTTCTTCCAAGTGGACAGTTAATTCCTGCATTTTTGCCTTTTCTTCTTTTCTGATAAAGGCATTTAGGGCAATAAATTTCCCTCTTAGCACTGCCTTTGCTGCGTCCCATAAGTTTTGATATGTTGTGTCTTCATTTTCATTCGCCTGTAGGTATTTACTAATTTCTCTTGCAATTTCTTCTTTGACCCACTTGTTGTTTAAGAGTGTGTTGTTGAGCCTCCATGTATTTGTGAATTTTCTGGCACTCCGCCTTTTATTGATTTCCAACTTCATTCCTTTATGATCCGAGAAAGTGTTGTGTATGATTTCAATCTTTTTAAATTTGTTAAGACTTGCTTTGTGACCCAGCATATGATCTATCTTTGAGAATGATCCATGAGCACTTGAAAAAAAGGTGTATCCTGCTGTTGTGGGATGTAATGTCCTATAAATGTCTATTAAGTCTAGTTCATTTATAGTAATATTCAGATTCTCTATTTCTTTGTTGATCCTCTGTCTAGATGTTCTGTCCATTGATGAGAGTGGTGAATTAAAGTCTCCAACTATTATGGTATATGAGTCTATTTCCCTTTTCAGTGTTTGAAGTGTATTCCTCACGTATTTTGGGGCATTCTGGTTCGGTGCGTAAATATTTATGATTGTTATGTCTTCTTGTTTAATTGTTCCTTTTATTAGTATATAGTGTCCTTCTTTGTCTCTTTTAACTGTTTTACATTTGAAGTCTAATTTGTTGGATATTAGTATAGCCACTCCTGCTCTTTTCTGGTTGTTATTTGCATGAAATATCTTTTCCCAACCTTTCACTTTCAACCTATATTTATCTTTGGGTCTAAGATGTGTTTCCTGTAGACAGCATATAGAAGGATCCTGTTTTTTAATCCATTCTGCCAGTCTATGTCTTTTGATTGGGGAATTCAGTCCATTAACATTTAGATTTATTACTGTTTAGATAATATTTTCCTCTACCATTTTGCCTTTTGTATTATATATATCATATCTGACTTTCCTTCTTTCTACACTCTTCTCCATGCCTCTCTCTTCTGTCTTTTTGTATCTGACTCTAGTCAGACTCTAGTGCTCCCTTTAGTATTTCTTGCAGAGCTGGTCTCTTGGTCACAAATTCTCTCAGTGACTTTTTGTCTGAGAATGTTTTAATTTCTCCCTCATTTTTGAAGGACAATTTTGCTGGATATAGGAGTCTTGGTTGGCAGTTTTTCTCTTTTAGTAACTTAAATATATCATCCCACTGTCTTCTAGCCTCCATGGTTTCTGCTGAGAAATCTACACATAGTCTATTGGGTTTCCCTTGTATGTGATGGATTGCTTCTCTCTCGCTGCTTTCAAGATCTTCTCTTTCTCTTTGACCTCTGACATTCTAACTAGTAAGTGTCTTGGGGAATGCCTATTTGGGTCTAATCTCTTTGGGGTGCGCTGCACTTCTTGGATCTGTAATTTTAGGTCTTTCATAAGAGTTGGGAAATTTTCAGTGATAATTTCTTCCATTAGTTTTTCTCCTCCTTTTCCCTTCTCTTCTTCTGGGGCATCCACAACACGTATATTTGTGCGGTTCACATTGTCCTTGAGTTCCCTGATACCCTGTTCAAATTTTTCCATTCTTTTCCGGATAGTTTCTGTTTCTTTTTGGAATTCAGATGTTCCATCCTCCAAATCACTAATTCTATCTTCTGTCTCTTTAAATCTACCATTGTAGGTATCCATTGTTTTTTCCCATCTTTTCTACTTTATCCTTCACTTCCATAAGCTCTGTGATTTTTCAGTTTTTCTATTTCTTCTTTTTGATCAGCCCATATCTTCTTCATGCCCTCCCTCAATTTATCGATTTCGTTTTTGAAGAGGTTTTCCATTTCTGTTCGTATATTCAGCATTAGTTGTTTCAGCTCCTGTATCTCATTTGAACTATTGGTTTGTTCCTTTGACTGGGCCATATTTTCAATTTTCTGAGCGTGATCCGTTATCTTCTGCTGGCGTCTGGGCATTTAGTCAGATTTCCCTGGGTGTTGGACCCCACAGGTTGAAAGATTTTTCTGTGAAATCTCTGGGTTCTGTTTTTCTTATCCTGCCCAGTAGGTGGCGCTCGTGGCACACGTTTGTCTGCGGGTTCCACCAGTGAAAGTTGCTGTGGGTCCTTTAACTCTGGAAAATTCTCACCGTAGGGGAGGTTCGGCAGCCGAAGCGTCTTGGAAGAGTGCCAGCCGGCCCGGGGTTCCGAAGGCTGGGAGGGTCACCGGCCGCCGCAGCACAGGAGAGCGCCCGGCCGAATTACCTAGTCGGCCCGGGGCGCCAAGCGTGGCGGGAGGGCGCCAGCTGTCGCAGCCCGGGAGAGTGCACTGTTCCCAGCCGGACCGGGGAGTCACGTGTTTGGAAGGGACCCCCCGGTCACTGTTCTCCGCAGTCTTGGGATTTCCGACCCAACTCTCTCAGTTGGTCCGGGGGGCCTCGCGTGGTGGGGGCGCCAGCCGCCGCGGCCCAAGGGGACCGCCTGTCCAATTCTGCCATCTGGCCTGGGAAGGAGGAAGGGAGGGACTCCGGCCGCTTGCCGACCCACCCAGGAAAGCCCGCGCCCCTCGGTGATCTCACCGGACAGTCAGCTGTTCCAGGATGGGGTACGCCATCCCTTTGATCTCCGTCGTGGTTCCGGGAGCTGCTCTGTATTGTCTCCACTCCCCCAGTAGCTGTTCTGGAGGAGGAAAGGTGAGGGTGGCAAGGCTGTCGAGGCCGGTGGCGGAGGAGCCAGTGAAGGCGGAAGAGGGGAGAGGAGGGCGGGCGGGTCAGCTGCTGCGGGGCGTGGGCGCCGCGCGGCGGGGCGTGGGCGCCGCGCGGCGGGCCGGCGGACAAAGAGGGGAGAGGAGGGCGGGCGGGTCGGCTGCTGCGGGGCGTGGGCCCTCTGTTCATTTTTATTCATTATTTTTTCTTTCTGTTCCTCACACTGGATAATTTCAATTGTCATATCTTCATTCCTATTTAAATAGACATTTCTCCAAAGAAGACTTTAAATGGCCATGCTTAACATAATTAGCCAAATTATTAATTTCAGTTAGTAAGCTGAAACAGGGAGACACCATGTAACACACACTAGATGTGTTGGTTTGAGAGGATTACGGACCCTAGAAAAGTCGTGTTTTAGTCCTAATCCATTTTGTCGAGGTAGCAATATCTTTTAATCCCTATCGAGCAGTGTATGTTGGAAACTTGATTAGATTATCTCCATGGCGATGTGGCTCGCCCAGTTGTGGGTATTAACCTTTGATTAGATGGAGATGTGACTCCATCCATTCCAGGTGGGTCTAGATTATTTTATTGGAATCCTTTAAAAAAGGAAACATTTTGGAGAGAACTGTAAAGCCACGAGATTCGCGAGAGTTGAGAGATGCAGCCAGAGACCTCTGGAGATGAAGAAGGAAGACGTCTCCAGGAGAGCTAGCAGACATTGCCATGTTCACCATGTGCCATTCCAGTTGAGCGAGAAACCCTGAATTTTATCAGCCTTCCTTGAACCAAGGTATCTTTCCCTGATGCCTGAGAGTGGACATTTTTATAGACTTACTTTAGTGTGAGTTACTATTTTTTTTTTGCATGGGCAAGCACTGGGAATTGAACCTGGGCCTCTGGCATGGCAGGCGAGAACTCTGCCACTGTACCACCATTGTTTGCCCTATAGACTTGCTTTAATTGGGACATTTTCATGGTCTTAGAACTGTAAACTTGAAACTTAAATTCCCCCTTCTAAAAGCCATTCTATTTCTGATATATTGCATTCTGGCAGCTAGCAAACTAGAAAAGATGGCGATAATTAAAAGAAATTGAAGGGCTGCGAGGGTAGTACAGTGTAGAGTTCTTGCCCACCACGTGGGAGACTGGGGTTCACTTCCCAGCCCATACACTTCCTAAAACCATCAAAGAAAAAAACAAAAATTCAACATATGATACTGTAATGAGGGCATACTCACATGGAAAAAGAATGAAATGTGACCCCCGCAATACAGCACACAAAAGTAAAACACTGAGAATACCAGGTGTGGGTGAGGCTGCACAGGAGCAGGGACACCTGTGAGTTACTGGTGGAATGTAAGGTCATGCAGCCACTGTGCAACATAATATGGTAGTTTTTCACAAAAGTAAACACAGAATTACCACCTGACCCAGCAATTCCAAGTATATACCCCAAACTATTGAAAACAGGAACTCGGACAGGTATTTGTACAGCAATGTTTATCACAGCACTACTCAGAAGAGTCAAAAGGTGGGAGCCACTCAAATGTCTATCGATAGATGAATAGATAAAAAAATGGGGTCCATCCATACAGTGGAAAGCTGTAAAAAGCAGTGCAGAGCTGGTCCATGACACATGGATGAACCCTGAAGATGTGACATTGAGTGAAACAAGCCAGACACAACAGGACAGCTACTATATGATTTCCTCTTATACGAAATACTTAGAAGAAGCAAATTCACAGAGAACCGAAAGCAGAGGAGTGGTGTCTAGGGGTGAGGGGAGGGGGTTACTGCTGAATGAGCGTGAGTTTTTGTTTAGGATGATGAAAATAGCCTGCAAATAAACAGTGGTGAATGTTACACAATACTGTCAACGTACTTAATGTCAAAGAATTGCCCGTTTTACGTTTTATGTTGTGTATATTCTACCACAACTATAAACAAATTACATAAAATGCATTAAAAACTAAGCTTTTTAAAAACTTTTTTATTGTGAAATATATACAAAAAAGCAATAACTTTCAAGGTACATTGTAAAAGTAGTTATAGAACAGATTTCAGAGTTTGGTATGGTTTACAATTCTACGATTTTAGGTTTTTTTCTTCTAGCTCCTCTAAGACACTAGAGACTAAATGAAATATGGATATAAGCGATTCAGCAGTCCTACTTATTTGTTAAATCCTGTCCTCTCTGTTACAACTCCTTCTTCTTATTTGTTAAATCCTGTCTTATCTGTTACAACTCCTCCTCCTTTGATCTTTCTACCAGTCTTTAGGGGTATTTGGGCTATGCCCATTCTAACTTTTTCACGTTGGGAAGGGTTGTTGATAAATGGGATAGGGGGATGGAACTGGCTGATGTTCTTGGAGAGGCTGGGCCCGCGGGTTTCAGGACTCTCTGGCCTAGGAACTGTCTGGAAGCTGTAGGTTTCTGGAATGTATGCATAGTGCATGGGACTTTTGTAGAATCTCAGAGTCCTAGGTGTTTTTTAGGGCTGGCAGGAATGGTTTTGGTTGGGCTTTGGCAAACCATGGTAAATAGCAATATCTAGCTGAAGCTAAGCTAAGCTTTTAAAATGATCTTTTTGAAAAACCATATAAAGAAGCCGAGTGGCTGTTTAATTTTATGTTCTGGAGGTTTCCTTATTTTGAACCAAAATTAAAGCTACTTTTTGTAGATAGTTTTGCTTTGGCTGAATCTTAAGGAGAAAAACCAATTCAGAAAGAAGAGAATACTAAGGAGCCAGGTTTCCTGCTTCTGGTTTTACACAAACACTCCCTGGAGACCAGAGCTACTGGAAAGATTGCTGTCTCTACAGCAATCAGGTAGAAAGCACAGGGAATACTAGGGAAAGACGCAGTTACTTGAGCTTACCTCAGAAAGCTCCCAGGTGTCAGCTCCCAGGTGCTGCAAGGTAAAGCCCTCCCAGTGGGATGGCCGGCCAGACGTCTGGCCTGGGGCTGCTGTGCTCCCCTTCCACTCTGGCGGGTCTCTTCTGTGCTGCCTCAGCCTGCGGGCTGTGTGGTGTGGGAGGCAGTCTGCGGCTCGGTGACGCCAGGTCTGCCTCCCTCCCCTGCCCCAGATCGCCCCACCCCACCTGGAGATGGTGGGTCTTGGAAGATTTGGCCACTGCAGTGGCTCCCACACTCGTCCAGGTCTCAGAACCCTACCAGCCTTGGCGTTCTGTGGCGTATCAGGAAATACTGTCAAATGGAACAAATATTGTGATGAGCTTGGTGTTTTGATAAAATCAGATACATCATATCCTGAAATCTAATATAGGAAAGCTGTAACAAGCATTGAGGTTTAAGATGAAGTCTGTAGGAAGAAAGACAACATGAGAACATTGTATCACTTGGATTTGGGCCATGAGTTAGGAAAAAAACAGCTTTCTTCAACTTCAGGGCCTAAGATCCTTGGAAGCTGGTCGGTTGTTAAAATGGCTGGCAATACAGCGGAACAGTCGTGCTTCCTGATGTTTACTTATTTAAGCTCTGAGCCTTGTGCAGGACCATTTGTGATTTGATTTTCATGGTCCTCAAAAGAGTACAAAAGACTGATTAAATATGCATCTGCTTCTGGAAGTATAAACTCCATCCTGGTGGAGAAAACCAGGATGGAGCTATTACACAGAAAGCTGCATCTTCTGTAGCCAAAAGAACTGCTTTGTGATAATTAATAGAAATTTATTTTAAAAAATTGCTGTACTCTCCTGCTTTGAAAGTCCTAAGTTATTTCTACTGCGATGCAAATATAATTATGAAGCCATTGTATGGTTTACAGTTATGAAAGCAGGCATCAGGCTTCCATGTGCCTCAGGGTGGCTGTGGAAACCTTGAAGGAATCAGATAATTCCAAGTGTTTTGCCCCCTTGAGACCCAAACAGAAGGAACGTTAGCACGATCTCTTTGGCCTCTGACAAGGACCACCGTGGCAGCGGTGTGGCTGGGTTGGGGGGTGGGGGAGTGTGTACGTGGGAAGGCCCCTCCAGGCTGCAGAAGCAGCAGGTGAGAGATGATGGGACGTGGACTCGGCGGGTGGCAGGGAGACGGAAAGTAGTGAATTCACTTCAGACCTGCTGCCACCTAACAGGATGTGCTGCATGGGGGAGAGAGGGATAAGGCAAAGTGTGACTTCTGGTGCCACCCTCTGGGCTGGGGAAGGAGAGAGTGGGGCACGATGTGGAAAGGGATGCGTTGGGGAGGAAGAAACAGGAGTTAAACTTGGAACATGTTGTGTTTGAGTTGTCAGCCTGCTATGTTGAGAAGGCATGTGGATGTGTAAGCAGTTGGTGGGAGGGAGGCTGAGGCTAATAAAATAATGTGAGTTTAGTTAGCATGTAATTCGGTCTAAAGTGAGGGCAACAGAGGGACTCACAGGGAGGGAAAGAAGGGGAGAGAGGGGAAGAGCAACAGAGAGACAGAAGTACTGGGCTCAAGACCGAGTTCTAAGGGATATCAACACTGAGGGAAAAGGAAAACGAATATAGTATCTCAAATGCCGAGAAAATAACGTTCTGTAAAGTAGGAAGTGAATGATACTTCATTAAGAGGATAAAATGTATGTACTGCCTCAATCAATAAAAGGATTTAGTAAATTCTTGGCCCATGCACGTCCCAAAACAAATAAGCAAACAAAAAATTTAACAAATGGTGCTGCAATAACGGGACACTGACATGGGAAAAGAATGAAATGTGACCCTGCCACAGAGCATACAAAAAAAAAAAGGATTCAGTAAGGTAGTGAGATAGAAAACTAATATACAGGAGCCAGAAACCTTCATTCACACAAAACAATAACGAATTGGAAGATACAATGGAAGAGAAAATCCCATTTTAAATAGCAATAAAGACAAAATACTTCGGAATAAACCTAACAAAACAAATGCAAAACCTATATGAGAAAAATCTTTAAAACATCAGGAAAGACACTAAGACTGACTCAAATAAATGGAAAGACAGTCCTTGTCCTTGGAAAGAAAAACTCAACATCATAAAAATATCCGTTTTCCCTAAGCTAACTTATAAATCTAAGGTGATTCCAATACAATACCAGCAAGCTTGTTTTCTGGAACTTGACAAGTTGATAATCAAGTTCATCTGAAAAAGCAAACATGAAAGAATAGGAAACACTGAAAAAAGAGCTATGGGCTGATTAGCTCTACTTGATGTCATAGCGTGCCCTAAAGTCTCTGCAATTTAAGCAGTGCTGTGCTGGCACACGGAGACTGGTGGGTTAGAACAGAACATTCAGAAATCGACCCAGATAAGAAAACTTAATAAATGATAAAGTTCTCTTTCAAATCTCTGGGAGTAAAGATGTATTTTTAAAACATTGGTGTCGGGATAACTGGGTGGCCATTTAGAAAAAGAAAAAATTGTATCTGCACCTCACATCACACCCAAGCAAGGACTCAAAACGCATCAGATCAGGCTTCCATCTTGGATGCCCTCTCTTGCTCTCTTGCCTCGGGGGAAGCCAGCTCCACGTCGTGAGCTCTCCTGCGGAGTGGCCAGGTGGCAGGAACTGAGAGGCCTTTGGCGGACAGCCAGTGCAGAACTGGGGCCTTCGGTCCAACCTCTGGGAAGGAGGAACCCTGTCCATAACTAGGTGAGCTTTGGGAAAGCAGCCGCCCCCAGGGCGGCCTGTAGATGGATGAAACCATGGCCCTGGCAGACTTACTGTGGTCTCGTGAGACACCTGGAGGCAGAGGTTGCTGGCTGAGCCCTGCTGATTGCTGATGGTTGACTTGACTGGTTTTGCTTCAGACTTTGCAAAATACACACAGACTAAGTGCGGACACTTAAAACCCCACCTCTACCCTTCATCAACCGTGGAGCGACCACTAATCTGAACTTACTGCCATTCTTGAACATTGACCTTTACTACATTTGTATACATTCCCACACAAGCATGGACAGTTAAAGAACTGTACCACAGAATATTACAGCCAGACCTAACCCTTGTTAAGTGAACTGAAAAGGGGCTGGAGGCAACTTGTCGCATCAGTGTCCAGCAAAGGCCGCTCCTGCACCTGTTGAAGTGGCGCCCACACCTCAGACAAGCTATCTGAGGCTCTCCTTTTGCACCTGCGAGGACGTTAGGCCATTCATCAAACCTGGGTCTCCATTTCCCGGAAACCTCCCGGAATTTCCCGGGGTAAGTTTGTGAGTTAGCACTCCATCCCCTTAGAAGGCTTGCTTTCCTTATTATCTCTGCTTTGTTTAACTCACTGTATGTACTCTGTACGCTGCCTCTAAACGGAGCGCTGTTGTCTCGGCATGGTGCGTCTCCCCACTTGGAAACTGTCTCCTTTTGATAAGTAAATGGTCTCCCTTTTCTAAGTTCTTAAAATTTCTTTGATTTGCAACCTGATTTTTAAAACTCAACATGTGCTGGAGACGCAAGCCTGCTGTCAGCTGCTACCGCGCAGAGCCTCTGCCTGGGGCTCCGCACTCCCGCCGAGCCTGTCCGCCGGCTCCCCGCAAACCACCGCGCCCCGCCCCGCGCCGGCCTGCCTTCTCTCCCGGGCGAGAAAGTCGGGGTGCGGAGGGCCAGACGCCCCACAGCGCAGACAGCCTCCCGGCACAGGGCGGGCGCCATGGCAACCGGCGGCTCCTGGAGATGACGCCAGCAGCGCGCGCCCGGGCCCGCCTCCCGCCGCGGCTCCCGCTTGCCATTGGCCGGCGGGCGGACGGAGGCAGGCCTCGTCCAATGGGAGGCGTCCGCTTCCGAAGGCGGGCCCGGCCCTTCCTCCGCGGCGCGCTGCTCGGACGGAAGCCGGCTCGGCGGCCGCAGCGGGCGCGCAGGTGGGTGAGGGCGGCGGCGTGTGCGCGCGGGGCGGCGGCGGGGGCGGCGGCGAGGAGACCCCGAGACCCCGGCGAGAGCCCGGCAAGCCCCCCGGGCGTGTGCTCCGCCGCCAGCCTTCCCACGTGGGCGCGCGATGCGTCGCGCGTGGGGCTGGGGGGCTGGGGACGGCCTCGCCTGGGTCTGGCCGCCCCGAGTGGGGCCCCGATTCCGCCCACCTCTCCGGGTGCCACCGGGAGCCCCAGGCGCGTCGCGCAGGGTTCTGGGTCGAACGCGGCCGTGGTTGTCGCCTCACCCTGGCCTCGGGCTCTTCCTCTATGATGTGGGAGTTGGCCGTGATGAACCCGCTGGTCAACCCCCTGGTGGACCTCTGCGGCCTTCATCTCTGGCTTCTTAGGGGAGTGCCGTGCAGTTCTCTCCTCCTTCCGCCTGAAAGACCTTCCTCGGGTTCCTCTTGAGAACCTGGGCCGCTGCAGGCGCGGGGGCTGCAGCAGAGTAGAAACAGGCCCCTGATCTTGTGAACTTGCCCTGTGGAGGGGAGAGCCAGAGAGCAAACAAGTGAGATGCTGGCATCAGATGCTGATAAGTGCGTTGGGGAAAAGCGGAGCAGGAAAGGACTCGAGAGTGGAGGGGTCACGCAGCTGAGGGTCTGAGACGTGTTGGCGGTGACATCCCAGAGGCAGGGAGCCGGGTGTGGCTGGAGCAAAGTGACCAAAGGAGAGAGAAATCGGGGGAGTCAGAGAGAAGAGGTCGGGGGGCAAGGCCTTTGTATGGGTTTTGACTTTGAGTGGAAAACCTTGGGGAGGTTTTCAGCATAGGTGAGACGTGGTCTGATTTGAGTATTTTCACAGTGTTAAAAACCTGGGTAGGGGTGAGGAAGTGGGGTGCGTGCAGAAGCCGGAGATCTGGAGGCTGCTGCACAGCCTCGGGGAGGGACAGTGGCCAGGACCAGCGGCAGAGGTAGAAAGCACAGTTGATTTCTGGATTGGGTGGGGCTGTGGGAGAGAGATATCGTGGATGACACCAGGTTTTTAGCTTGAGCTAAAATCTGGGTTTTGTAAAATGGTCATTGCTCCAATTAGTAAAATGCCAGAATAGGATGTACCAGAAATGGAATGGCTTTTAAAAAAGGAAATTTATAAATTTGCAAGTTTACTGTTCTAAGGCTGTGAAGACGTCCAAATTAAAGCACCAGTAAGAGGCTACCTTCGTTCAGGAAAGGCCAGTGAAGTTCGGGGTTCTTGCTCAGCTGGGAGGGCACGTGCGGTGCCTGCTACCTTTCTGTCCAGGCTTCTTGTTTCACGGAGCTCCCCGGGGATGTTTTCTTTCTTCATCTCCAGAGGTCTCTGGTTGTGTGTACTTGGTTGGTTCTGGCTGCTCTGCGGTTCTGGTGGCTCTAAAGCTTTTTCCAAAATGGTTCCCCCTTAAAGGGCTCCAGTAAGCAGCCCCACCCCGAATGGTAACCATCTAATCAAAACTTACCACGCACAATTGGGTGGGTCACATCTCCATGGAAACAATAAAAAGGATCACACATCAGCATTAAATGAGGATTGCAGGACATGACTTTTCTGGGGTACATAATAGCTTCAAACTGGCACAGTCATTTTTGAGAAGATGGAGGCTACATAAAGATGAGGGTTTTTGGAGGGTGGTCAGGAGGTTTGATTATGATTTAAAATTTGACGTGTGAGTGTCTTTGTAAGTGGTGGTAGATAGATGCGTCTGGGTGTTCAAGGTTGAATTGGTCTTGCAGTTCTGGGAGCGGTAGACAGCTCTCAGGGAAGTTTGGATATCTTCAGCAAATAGTTTGTATTTGAAGCCCTGAGATAATCAGGGGATGAGCAGGTAGGGAAAAAGTAGGCAAGGGCTCTGCCTGGGGTGTGCCTGGGTGTGGCAGTATTTTGGAGCTGGCAGGAAAAGCAGGAGCGGGTGCGGTCCTGGAAGCCAAGTGGAAAAAGCAAACCAGGAAAGAAGGCGAGATTGGCCTTCAGGTGCTGCTGTTAGGTCAGCTAGGTGGGGACTGTGATAGGGCCTTGGGACTCAGCCAGTTGGTGGCCAAGTATTAGTCAAGTCATTAGTCGTTGGTGGTCAAGTTGTTGGGTGAATGCCTGGAGGGAGAGGGGAGAGAGAATGGGAGGAGAGAATTTAGAGACAGTGCAAATGGTCAGCAATTTAGGATCCTGCCGCAGAAGGGAGCTGGGAAATGCAGTGTGCACTGCGTAGTAGACAACAATTTAGGATCCTGCCGCAGAAGGGAGCAGGGAAATGCGGTGTGCACTGCGTAGTAGACAACAATTTAGGATCCTGCCGCAGAAGGGAGCTGGGAAATGCGATGTGCACTGCGTAGTAGACAACAATTTAGGATCCTGCCGCAGAAGGGAGCAGGGAAATGCAGTGTACACTGCGTAGTAGACAACAATTTAGGATCCTGCCGCAGAAGGGAGCAGGGAAATGCGGTGTGCACTGCACAAGTGGACAACAATTTAGGATCCTGCCGCAGAAGGGAGCGGGGAAATGCGATGTGCACTGCGTAGTAGACAACAATTTAGGATCCTGCCGCAGAAGGGAGCGGGTAAATCTGGTGTGCACTGCACAAGTGGACAACAATGTAGGATCCTGCCGCAGAAGGGAGCGGGTAAATCTGATGTGCACTGCGTAGTAGACAACAATTTAGGATCCTGCCGCAGAAGGGAGCTGGGAAATGCAGTGTGCACTGCACAAGTGGACAACAATTTAGGGTCCTGCCGCAGAAGGGAGCTGGGAAATGCGATGTGCACTGCGTAGTAGACAGCAATTTAGGATCCTGCCGCAGAAGGGAGCAGGGAAATGCGGTGTGCACTGCGCAAGTGGACAACAATTTAGGGTCCTGCCGCAGAAGGGAGCTGGGAAATGCGATGTGCACTGCGTAGTAGACAACAATGTAGGATCCTGCCGCAGAAGGGAGCAGGGAAATGCGGTGTGCACTGCGCAAGTGGACAACAATTTAGGGTCCTGCCGCAGAAGGGAGCGGGTAAATCTGATGTGCACTGCGTAGTAGACAACAATTTAGGATCCTGCCGCAGAAGGGAGCTGGGAAATGCGATGTGCACTGCGTAGTAGACAACAATTTAGGATCCTGCCGCAGAAGGGAGCGGGTAAATCTGGTGTGCGCTGCACAAGTGGACAACAGTTTAGGATCCTGCCTCAGAAGGGAGCGGGTAAATCTGATGTGCACTGCGTAGTAGACAACAATTTAGGATCCTGCCGCAGAAGGGAGCTGGGAAATGCGATGTGCACTGCGTAGTAGACAACAATTTAGGATCCTGCCGCAGAAGGGAGCGGGTAAATCTGGTGTGCACTGCACAAGTGGACAACAATTTAGGATCCTGCCGCAGAAGGGAGCGGGGAAATGCGATGTGCACTGCACAAGTGGACAACAATTTAGGATCCTGCCGCAGAAGGGAGCTGGGAAATGCGGTGTGCACTGCGTAGTAGACAGCAATTTAGGATCCTGCCGCAGAAGGGAGCTGGGAAATGCGGCGTGCACTGCACAAGTGGACAACAATTTAGGATCCTGCCGCAGAAGGGAGCAGGGAAATGCGATGTGCACTGCACAAGTGGACAACAATTTAGGATCCTGCCGCAGAAGGGAGCAGGGAAATGCGGTGTGCACTGCGTAGTAGACAACAGTTTAGGATCCTGCCGCAGAAGGGAGCAGGGAAATGCGATGTGCACTGCGCAAGTGGACAACAATTTAGGATCCTGCCGCAGAAGGGAGCGGGTAAATCTGGTGTGCACTGCACAAGTGGACAACAATTTAGGATCCTGCCGCAGAAGGGAGCAGGGAAATGCGGTGTGCACTGCGTAGTAGACAACAGTTTAGGATCCTGCCGCAGAAGGGAGCAGGGAAATGCGATGTGTACTGCACAAGTGGACAACAATTTAGGATCCTGCCGCAGAAGGGAGCAGGGAAATGCGGTGTGCACTGCGTAGTAGACAACAATTTAGGATCCTGCCGCAGAAGGGAGCAGGGAAATGCAGTGTGCACTGCACAAGTGGACAACAATTCAGGATCCTGCCGCAGAAGGGAACGGGTAAATCTGGTGTGCACTGCACAAGTGGACAACAATTTAGGGTCCTGCCGCAGAAGGGAGCTGGGAAATGCGATGTGCACCGAGGGCATCTGCAGTTGGGAGAGTCTAAGATGTGGAAGTTGATCTGGGGTTGTCTGAAGAGTAGAGCCAATGTGGGAGAGGGGGAGGGAGGAGGAGAGCCGCTTGGAGGGCCGCCCTGTGGCGGTTGAGGGGCTGGGGATGCACCCTGAGGGGTTGGCTTTGGTGAACAGGAACAGTTTATCCTGCACTGGGGAGAAGGTGGGTGCTTGTGTAGGGAGCTGGTGGAAGTTCCTTCTGTTGCCTTCATTTTCTCCTGGCCAGGAATTAGTGGGGGGGGAAGATGTGCAGGTTTGAAGAGATTGGGAGAGGGTTGAGACGAGGGGCCTGTAGCAGACTTGCCAGGCGGGAGCATCAGAGATCCCCTCGAGCTAGTGGTTTGGAATTTGAAGTGAGACTGGTTGGCCTGATCCTGTGGATTTCCTCACGTGTAAAGTTCCAGGCTTGTGGCCGACAGAGTCGGGCCACAGCAGGCAGGTCCTGACGTCGGGGTCTGGCCGGGCAAGGATGATGGAGAGAAGGGCAGGGAGTGTTGTAAGGATGGGCCGGGGAAGTGAGAACGTGACACAGTTGGGTCTGTGCCAGAAGGTCCTGGTGGGACTGAGGGGGTGAGCTGGAAAGGGAGGAGGGAGCACTGGGGTGATGGTGGGCTTGGGGCGTGGCCACGGGAGGGCAGGGGAGTGAGGTCCAGGCGAACAGCAGAGGCTGTGCAGGGTCTGGAGGCGCAGCTGGAACGAGGAGTCCGGGTGGGTGTAGAAGGCAGCACAGCCACAGTCCTGTGTGCAGGAGCCGAGATTCTACTGCTGGCCTCTTCTGCTCGCTCCTCAGAAGAGACATCTGGATTTCAAGGGCCAGTGGATACAGGGAGGCCCCTGCCTGGGCCCAGACCACGGAAGTGGTGGCTTAGCTGGGCTGGACTGGGAAGCGGGAGCCTCTCACGCTGGGGCCGGGGCGTGTTCACCCCGTGGTGAACTGGAGATCTGGAGCTTTCGTTGAGTTTGGCCGATTTCCTGGTCGGGGGCGGAAGCTCTGTCTTCCTTGCTTTTACCTGACCTGCATGGTCAGCTCTCTGCTGGTGGAGGTGTGTATTTGCTTCGTGAACACCTCTGAACTGGTGTATTGTGAGTTTTTTTTTTTAAAGGGGGAATTTATTAAATTGCAAGTCTATAAAAATGTCCAAGTTAAGGCACCAAGAAGAGGTTACCTTCATTCAAGAAAGGTGGGTGAAGTTCAGGGTTTCTCTCTCAACTGGAAAGGCTAATGGCGAGCGCAGTGATGTCTGCTAGCTCTCTCTCCAGGCTTCTGGTTTCATGAAGCCTCCCCAGGGACGTTTTCCAGAGGCCTCTAGCTGCGTGGGCTCTCCTGGTTCTCATGGCTCTAAAAGGCTAGTAGTTTTTAAGTTTTTTCCCTCCTGTTTCATTGTGGACATTTCAGAAAAGTGTAAGCAAAAAGCATTTTTATAGTCCTACTCCCTAAAATGTTAACTTTTAAATGTATTTCCTTCTAGTTTGTTTCCTTTGTGCATATTTGTTTGTCATTTTTCATGTAAAGCTGGGGTCCTGTGTTGTACACGTAGATTTTGTACCCTGCATTTTCACTTTGCGTTGTATTACGAGCACTTCCTCAAATGGTTGGATCTTCTTTGTGATTTTGGTTTAATGGTTTTGTAGTGGGGTTCCTTTGCATAAGTGAGTCGTTCATTTACCAGCCTGCTACTGTTGGACAGTTTTGTTTTCAGTTTTTTTGAATGAGAAATAATACTGCCATTGTCATCTTATATATAAATCTCTGTCCATGATTATTTCATCAGGACGAAAAGTGAAATTACCAGTGAGAGCACTGGATAAATGGTACAAAATTACCTTTTAGAAATACTGTCCCATATACCTTTGTGCTGGTTTGAAAGTATTATGTACCCCAGAAAAGCTGTTTTAATTCTGATTCAATCTTGTGGAGGCAACCATTTCCTTTAAACCTGTTTCAGCACTGCAGGTTGGAGAATTTTGATTAGATTATCTTCATGGAGATGTGGCATGCTGAATTGTGGGTGTAAACTTTTTTTAACTTTGTTATTGTGTAGTATAACATATATACAAAGCAAAGAAATAAAAAAGCAGTAGTTTTCAGAGCACTCTTCAACGGGAGTGCTTTGGTCCTGATCTTAACAGGACAGATCCCAGAGTCTGCCATGGGCTACCATATGATCATCTAGATTTTTCCTTCTAGCTACTCCAGAGTATAGGAGGCTAGAGAGCTTAAATGTTTTTTTATCATCACAATCGACTTTTTTCCTTTTTTATTTTGTGAAAAATAACATACATACAGAGAAAGCAATGAATTTCACAGAGCAGCACCACAATTAGTTGTAGAATATATTTTAGAATTTGACTTAGGTGACAATTCCATTTTAGGTTCTTACTTCTAGCTGTGCTGAAATACTGGAGACTAAAAGAGGTATCAACTTAATGAGTCAGCATTCATATTAATTTGTTAAATCCTACCTTCTTTGTATAATTCCACCATCACCTTTGATCTTTCCATCCCGCTCTTTAGGGGTGTTTGGGCCATGGCCATTCTGACTTTTTCATGTTGGAAGTGTCTTGACGAAATCTTTTGAAGCACAGAAGTGTTCAGTCTTGAAGAGTTCCCAATTATCAATTTTTTTCTTTTGTTGCTTGTGCTTTAGGTGTAAGGTCACTAGAACTTGAAGATGTTTCCCTGTATTTTCTTCTAGGAATTTTATGGTATTGGCTCTTATATTTAGGTCTTTGATCAGCTTTGAGCTAATTTTTGTATAGGGTGTAACATAGGGTTCCTCTTTCATTCCTTTGTCCATGAATATCAAGTTCCCCCAACCCCGCTTATGAAGAGACTGTTCTGTCCCAGTTTGGTGGATTTAGGGGCCTTGTCAAAAATCAGTTGATCATAGATCTGGGAATCTATTTCTGAACTCTCAACTTGATTCCATTGATCAATAGGTCTATCTTTGGGCCAGTACCATGCTGTTTTGACCACTGTGGCTTTATGATAAGTTTTAAAGTACACTTCCACTTTGTTCTTTTTTAGGATGTTTTTGGCTATTTGAGGTCCCTTTCCTTTCCAAATAAACTTGATAACTAACTTTTCCAAGTCTGCAAAGTAGGTTGTTGAAATTTTGATTGGTACTGTGTTGAATGTATAGATCAGTTTGGGTAGAATTGATATCTTAATGACATTAGCTAGCCTTCCTCTCCATGAGTACTGAATGTCTTTCTACCTATTTAAGTCTTTGATTTCTTTTAGCAATGTTTTCTCATTTTCTGTGTATATATCCTTTGTCTTTGGTTCAGTTTATAACTAGGTACTTGATTCTTTTAGTTGCTATTATGAATGGATTTTTTTTCTTACTTGCTTGCTCGGTTAGCTCATTACTAGTGAATAGAAACACTACTGAGTAATGACTCTTGTATCCTGCCACTTTGCTTTATCTGTTTATTAGCTTAAGTAGCTTTGTCATAGATTTCTCCAGATTCCATATATAGGATTATATCATCTGCAAATAATGAGTGTTTTACTTCTTCCTTTCTGATTTGGATGCCTTTTGTTTCATTTTTCTTGCCCACAGCTGTTGTTAGAACTTCTAGCACTGAATTGAATAACAATGGGTATCGTTCCTTGTCTTTTCCTGATCTGGTCCTGGACTTCTCTTTGTGGGAAGATTTTTTGATGACTGATTGAGTACCTGATCTGTAATTGGTTTGTGGAGATCTATTTCTTCTCAAATCAATGTAGGTAGTTCGTGTGCTTCTAGGAATTTGTCCATTCCATCTAAGTGGTCTAGTTTGTTGGCTTGCAGTGCTCTTATGATTTTTATAATTTCTTCAAGATCCATGGTAATGACCCCTCCCCCTTTTCTGATTTTATTTGCAACATGTCTTTTTTTCTTTGTTAGTCTAGCTAGGGGTCCACTGATTTTCTCAAAGAACGAACTTTTGATTTTGTGATTCTTTCTATTGTATTATGGTTCTCTGGTTCATTTATTTCTCCTGTAATCTTTGTTATTTCTCTTCTTTATTCACTTTGGAGTTAGTTTGCTGTTTTTCCTCTGTATTCTCCAGGTGAGTATTTAAGTCCTTGATTTTTGCTCTTGTTTTTTAATATAGGCATTTAGGGCAATGAATTTCCCTTTCAGCACTGCCTGTGTATCTTGTAAGTTCTGGTATGTATTCTTATTATCATTCATCTCCAGTGTTTAATGATTTCTGTCACGATTTCTTCTTAGATCCGCAGATTAGAGATTACTGTTTAAATCTCCATGTATTTCTGAAAGCTGTGTTTCTTTGGTGATTATTATTTCCAGCTTCATTCCCTGGTGGTTGGAGAAAATCCTTTGGATAGTTTTAAAGACTCGTTTGTGTCCCAGCGTATCATCTGCCCTGTAGAAATTTTGATGAGCCTTAGAGAATGTGTCTCCCGGTGTTCTGGGGTGTAATGATCTGTTTATGTCTATTAGGTCTAATTTGTTTATCACGTTGTTTAGGTTCTCTGTTTCCTTGTTCATCCTCCATCTGGTTGTTCTTTCTGTAGTGGAGAGTGGTGTATTGAAGTCTCCCTCTATTGTTGTTGAAGCATCTATTGCTCCCTTCAGTTTTGCCAGTTTTTCCTCTTGGTGAATTGTCCCTTTTATTAACACGTAGTGTCCTTCTTTGTCTCTTATGATGTCTGTACATTTAAAGTCTATTTTATCAGGTATTAGTATAGCTACTCCTGCTTTCTTTTGGTTACTACTTGTGTAGAATATCTTTTTCCATCCTTTCACTTTCAATGTAGTTGAGTCTTTGGGTCTAAGACGAGTCTCTTGTAAACAGCATATAGATGAATTATGTATTTTAATCCATTCTGCCAATCTCTGTCTGTTAATTGATGAGTTTAGTCCACTAACATTCAGATTGATAACTGTAAAAGCAGTTCTTGAATATGCTATCATATCCTTTAGTTTTTATTCATCAGGTCTATATATTTTTCTCCCTCTCTTTTTTAAAAATTTTTTATTAATAAAATCAATCAACATGCAACATGAATGTTCTTAACGTATGAACATTCCATACCTCGTGTGCGAGTGGTGGCTCACAATATCATCACACGGTTGTATATTCATCACCATGATTATTTCTCAGAACATTTACGTCACTCCAGAAAAAGAAATAAAAAGAAAAAACTCATACATACCATACCCCTTACTATTCCCTCTCATTGACCATTAGTATGTCCCTCTACCCAACGTATTTTAACATTTGTTCCCCCTATTATTTGTTTATTTTTAATCCATATTTTTTACTCATCTGTCTATTCCATAGATAAAAGGAGCACCAGACACAAGGTTTTCACAATCACACAGTCACTTTGTGAAGGCTCCATCATTATACAATCATCTTAAAGAAACATGGCTACCGAAACACAGCTCTACAGTTTCAGGCAATTCCCTCCAGCCACTCTAATACACCTTAAACTAAAACGGGGATATCTATATAATGCTTAAGAATAACCTCCAGGATAACCTCTCAACTCTATTTGAAACTCTCAGCCACTGATACTTTATTTTGTCCCATTTCTCTCTTCCCCCTTTCAGTCGAGAAGGTTTTCTCAATCCCTTGATGCTGAGTCCCAGCTTGTTATAGGGTTTCTGTCCCATACTGCCAGAGAGGTTTACATCCCTGGGAGTCATGTCCCATGTAGAGAGGGTCACCCTCTCTCTTTCTGTCCTTTCAGTGACCTTTATTGGCACTTTTCAGTTCCGTGCCTTCTTCCAGACCTCCCTCTCCTGTCTTTTTTTTCCAGCTGATTGGGTTCCTTTTAGTGTTTCTAGTAGGGCAGGTCTCTTGTGGACTAATTCTCTCGGTCTTTGTCTTTGAAGATTTTCATCTCTCCCTCAATTTTGTAGGACCATCTGGCTGAACACGGACTTCTGGGCTGGAAGCCTTTCTCGTTCAGGATTTGAATATATCGCACCACTGCTTCTTGCCTCCACGGTGCCTGCTGAGTAGCCTGAACGCAGTCTAAATGGTTTACCTTGTGTGTAGTAGGTAGCTTTTCTCGTGCCCGTCTCCGGACTTTCTGTTTCTCTTCAGCGCCTGACTGTTTAATATGTGTCTCGGAGTTGGCCTATTCGGGTTTATTCTATTTGGGCTTTCTTGGGCCTCTTTGATTTACGTATTTATGTCTTTTATTAGGGTTGGGAACTTTTCCCCGATTGTATCTTCAACTAACGTTCCCAGCCCTTTGCTCTTCTCTTCTCCTTCTGGGACACCATTACTTCTTATATTTCCATGCCTTTTGTTTCCATCATTTCCCAAATACCCAGTTCCATTTTTTCCATCTTTCTTGCCATTTGTTCTTTTGTGCACTGTAGTTCAGTTCTTCTGTTGTACTAGCTCACTTATTCTTCCTTCTGCTTCTTCAAATCTGCTATTGTGTATCTCTAGTATATTTCTAATTTGGTCTACTGTATCTTTCATCTCTGTGAAATCTGCCATTTTTCTATTTAACCTTTTAAATTCTTTATGCTCTTCCACTGTCTTCCTGATATCCTTTATAAGTATCCTTGAATAATCGTTCCATTTTCTGAGTCCCCTCTGGAGTTTTGATTTTGTCATTTGGCTGAACCATTTCTGCTTGGATATTCATGTGCTTTATGATTTTCTGTTGTGTTTGGGGCATTTGATTATCTTAGTAAGGTTATTTTGCAAGTTGGTTTCCTGCACTTGCCTAAAGCTTTTATTCTATTTGGTTTTGCATCAAAAGTTTCCTTTTGTACTTGGTTTGTCAGTATTTCCCTACCAAACCAAGGTCTGGATCTCACGTAGGGGTATGGTTCTCCCGGGGGTCTGTTGAAGGCTAGGCTGGGGTGCAGGGGTACTACAGAACCAGAATGCCCGCCTGCCCCACAGGAGTCCTGAGCTCGATTCTGGCCCAAACACCCAGAAAGGTAAATTAAATAAATAAATAATTAGTTAAAATGTGGGAAAAAACCCCATAGCTGAATAGTAGTAGGCCCTAAAGTCAGAAGGAGACACCCCTACGCTATATGGGGAGTGAACTCAGGCTGATGCTCACAGAAGGGAGAGGAAAAAAAGGGAAAACATGAAATAAAAATAAAATCATTAAGAAATATAAATATGTAAAAAATGTGTATATAAAAATAAAATGTAAAAATAACAATACTACTACTAATAAGAAATGTATGGAGGGGGTACAAGGGTAGTTCAGTGGTAGAATCCTTGCCTGCCGTGCAGGAGACCTGGGTTTGATGTCCAGTCCATGCACTTCCCAAAAAGCAAATCAGCAAAACAAACAAAAATTCAACAAATGGTGCTGCAGTAATGGGATGCTTGCATGGAAAAATAATGAAATGTTCCCCTGCCATACAGCGTTGAAGTACACGTACACACACACACACACACACACACACACACACACACACACACACACACACACACACACACACACACACACACACACACACACACACACACACACTATATTTAAGAAAGAAAACAGCAAAAGGGAAGGGGCCCGAGGCAGCGCGGCTGCGCCCGCCTGCAGTCCCCGCTCTGCCCAGCAGGTGGTGCTCCCGAGCCCCAGGCGCGCCCTCCCCGGGCACGGGCGGCCGGGGGCGGACAGCGGCGCGGGGCGGGTGGTGCGGCAGCGCGTGGTGCCCGGCGGGTCCTCCGCGCGGCGCCCACCTCCCGGCTCTTCACCCCCCCCGGCTGAGCGGCCCCGAGGCCCGGCTCTTCGTGGTGGGCGCCGGGCCCACCTCCGGGCTGCCCGCGGGCGGTGCGGGGCCTGGACCTGCCCGGGGCAGGGGCACGGGGAAGGGGCATCTCGGCCGACCCAGCCCCCGGGGCCTCAATCCCGGCCATTCTCCCCGCGCCGCCCCCCCCCCCCCCCCCCCCCCGGGAGCAGGGTGAGCGCAGCCCCCCAACCTCCGGCCGCCCCCGTGAGCCTTTTTAATTTAATTTTCGGGTGTGGTTTGAGGTAGGGGTCCCACTTCACTCTACTGCACGTGTATTTCCAGGAGTCCCCGGACAGTTTGTTGAAAGGCTGTTTTCCCCACTGAATTGCCTCAGTGCCTTATTCAAAATGCTTGAGCAAAACTGTTAGTAAAATGTTGTTTTCTGTGACAGTCATCTCAAAGTGATAGTCAACATCTATGTGGAGCAATTTAAAAAATCTGTAATAAGGAAAAGTGTTTGTCTTTTTTAAACTAGTGAAATGGTAATTAAACTTTTTGATAAGATACAGAGTGAACGTACATCTGTGTGAGCTCTTACCGTAACTGACATGTAAATAGTTTCTGAACTTTTTCTTCCTTCTCTGACAAGGTAATTGGCTGGTATCGTCCCTTCTCCTCTCAGTGTCCCCATGTCAACAATTACTCATTCTTTCAAGATTTGTTCTTATACAACTATATGAAATGTATAGCCCGTAGGTTCAGGTATCATTTCTGAATAAAGTTTAATTAAGGAGTTTGCAGATTGGAATTTGCAGGTGCTATTCTTTCAGTGTGCGGAACCCACTGGAGCCCTGACTTGGCCCAAAAGGGAGCCCTTTCTGCTGCTCCTGTGTCGTCCTTGCTTGATGGTTTCCTCAGTTTCTGGCATAGTCTGAGTCCCAGGTTTTCCATGTGCTTTCCTCACCCCAAGCCAGGAATCTTCCAGGGTGCTGGTTCTTGTAGAGAAGTGTTTAGAAACCGGGCCCTGGACTCCAGGTGTGCTGGTTGCTGCCAGCCCCTTTGCTTATGGTGCCCTTTTAAAAGCGTCGACAAATACTGTATGGTCCCACTGATGTGAACCGACATTCGAGAATAAACTTGGAATATGTCATTGGTAACAGAGTCCAGCAGGAGTTAGAAACAGGGTAAGATAATGGGTAATTGGAGCTGAAGGGATACAGACTGTGCAACAGGACTAGATACAAAAACTCAAAAATGGACAGCACAATAATACCTAATTCTAAAGTAATCATGTTAAAACACTGGATGAAGCTACATCTGAGCTATAGGTTTTTTTTTTTTGTCAGTTTGTCTTTTCTTTTTTTTACTATTATTATTATTTTTATTTTTTGTCTCTATATTAACATTCTATATCTTTCTGTTGTTTTGCTAGTTCTTTTCCTAAATTGATGCAAATGTACAAAGAAATGATGATCATGCATCTATGTGATGATGTTAAGAATTACTGATTGCATATGTAGAATGGAATGATTTCTAAATGTTGGGTTAATTTCTTTTTTTCTTTAATTAATAATAAAAAAAAAAGCGGCAACTGTTCTGCAGCTCTTTTCTGCTTTCCTGATTTCTTCTTTGTTTTTTGGATAGCAGTTATAGTGTGCATATTACCTGTGTGTATTATGTTATTATATGTTTGTCTCTCTCTGAAGATGTTTGCTCCCAGCCAAGGTCCCACAGCCGGCCCGACCCTCTCCTGTGCTCTGTGCCTCTCCGTGCATCAGGCAGGGGTTCTTCTGGGCCTCCGGGAACAGGCACATGTGTTCTTAACGCTGCCTACTGGCCTGTCCAGGTGTGTGTGTGACCCTTTCATCCCCGTGGAACACACTTCACCTTGGAGGCACGCTTGTGTCTGTTCCTGTGTAGGAGGGAAGCTGGGACGGAGGAGAGCAGGGGAGGTTGTGCCATGACCCCTCCTCCCACCCCTGGGTGGGGCCACCTGCACCTGCTGCCCCTTGATCCTGCTGGTCCTCTTGTTTCGCTTGCCTTTCCAGCCCCGGGGCCTCCACGTCCTTCCTGAGAGCCTCCCTGCACTGTGGAAATGGGTCTCCCGCCTCCCAGTCTTTGAAATGTTTCCCCACAGAAAGGAGAGCCCCAGGAGGGCCCCACCTAGCACAGGGCCTGGCACACAGCAGGTGCTCAATGCATGCTTTGGACAAGTAGGAGCCTTATCAGGTTCCTGCCTGAGGGTGGGGGCTGCCAGGAGCTGCTGGCATTTGTGCCCCAGGCCCTCGGGGTTGCCAGGCGCGGCCTCTCCACATGAGCAGGGCAGGGGTGCTTGTCACCTCAGTTGCCTGTCCAGTGGGTGTCCGGAGCCCACGGCTGGGGCTGGCTGGAGGAAGTGGAGGCATGGAGGAAGTGGAGGCATGGAGGACGGGGAGAGAGGGCGGGTCTTGCGGCCGAGTCACTGAACCCCAGAATCAGGGGCTGTAGGGCCAGTGACCTCCTCCATCATCAAAATGGTGATTCAGGCAGTTCTACCAGTTTGGTGGTTGTTTTCGTGGATTCCTGGGGCTGATTCCTGGCACTTCCTGCCCCGCCATCTGCCCCCAGTCCTTGGGAAGCCTGCTCTTGTCACAAAGTTGTGTTGGAATCGCTGTGCCTACGCAGTTCCCACTGCCCCTGGCTGTCCCGGCGTTTCACCCGCAGGTCTGGGTCGTCCTGGCAGGGCACGTGGCTTGCAAATCCTGAAAGGTTTTCCTGCTGGTTCTCTGTCAGGATGTGCAGCCTCTGCAGGCCTGCCCTTGCTCCCGTCCTCGCCTTCCCTCTCCCTCTTGTCCTCTTTTGGGGCTGTGTCGGTGTCCTTGGGGCTCCCTGCCTTGCCTTTGCAGCACTCACCCCATTTTCATTCTTGTCCTTTCCTCCCGGCCGGGGTCCTCTGTCCCGAGCGAGGCCCTGAATTTTGGTATTGTCAGTTTCCTGGGCACCGGTAGTTCTTGGGCCTTTGGAACTCCCTGTATTTTCCCTTTGTGCACTGTGTGGAGAACGTCGAGTTCTTCTTTCTCTTGTTTTCCAGTGTTTCTGGGTGCTTTTGTGAGGAAATGGGAGCGATTCACACTTGTCGTTACCCCTGGTCCGTCTTGCTCTGGCTTCCTGCACTGTCCATGTGTCCCCAGGGACAAGTCACTTCCCCGCCATGCTGATGGCCAGCCGCCGTGCAGCGCCCCGTCTTGGCACCGCCAGGGCCTTGCTGCTCGGCCCTGGCCCGGCGGGCTGGGGGGCGGCGGGGGAGGCTGACCACAGTGCCCTCTTGCTCCGGGACATGGGCCTGGAGGTGCGGCTTCAGCCTTCCCAGGGCCCACGCGGGCTCTGGCTGCCGTCCTCAGTGCCTTCCCTCAGGCTGGCTGACGTGCCAAGCCAGCGCGCCCCTGCGACCCTAGCTTGGGTGACACTACCATTTTCTCAGTTGGATCAGTGAAACCAGTACTGGCCTTTTGGAGAGAAATGCGCCACGTGTGTTACCATCTTTAAAGTGCTCATTACCTCTACACTGAAAAAGTAATTCTTATATAGAAGTGTTAAGTAAATAGCTTATTGTTCTAGTTTGCTAGCTGCTGGAATGCAACACACCAGAAACGGATTGGCTTTTAATAAAAGGGGATTTATTTTGTTAGTTCTTCAGAGGAAAGGCAGCTAACTTTCCACTGAGCTTGTTTCTTACGTGGGAAGGCAGAGGATGGTCTATGCCCGCCTTCTCTCCAGGCCCCTGGGTTTCAACAACTTTCCCCGGGTTGACTTCTTTCTGCATCTCCAAAGGCCTGGGCTGAGCTGCGAGTGCTGAGATGAGGAATGCCGAGCTGCTTGGCTGTGCAACATTGCACTCTCTCAATTAAGCACCAGCCAATTAAGTCAAACGTCGCTCATTGCAGCAGACACGCCTCCTAGCCAACTGCAGATGTAATTAGCAACAGATGAGGTTCACGTACCATTGGCTTATATCCGCAGCAACAAAACCAGGTATGCTCACCTGGCCAAGTTGACAATTGAATCTAACTAACACACTTATTGAGCTATTATTTATAACAGTAGAAGATAAAAATGATTCCAAATACTCAGTAAATAGGAAATAGATACATTTTTATAATTTTTAGGTTTGAAAGATGGTGATTCTGTCACGAAAAGTGTTAATAGCTCTTAGTTGTAAAAGCTTTGTGTTCGTATTAAATTACAAATACAGACTATATAACACATGTATGATTGCAGTTACATTAAATAAAAACACTCAGGAAAAAAAGACAAATGGGAAATAGGACCTTAAATTGGTTATCCATAGCTGATGCAGCTAGGGACTTTTACTTCCTTTGAACTTTTATATTTTGTTATTAAATTGCGAGTTTACAGTTCTAAGGTTGTGAAAGTGTCCAAATTAAAGCAAGGCTAGAGTTGTCCAGTCTAAGGCACCCAGGGAAAGATACCTTGGTTCAAGAAGGCCGATGACGTTCAGGGTTTCTCTCAACTGGAAAGGCACACGGCGAACATGGTGACCTCGGCCAGCTTTTCACTCCAGGCTTCTTATTTCATGAAGCTCCGTGGAGGTGTTTTCCTTCTTTATCTCCAAAGGTCTCTGGTCGCATGGGCTCTTGTGGCTCTGAAGCTTTTTCCAAAATGTTTCCTCTTTTGAAGTATTCCAGCGAACGAATCAGGACCTGCCTGGAATGGCTGGAGTCACATCTCCGTCTAGTCAAAAGTTAACACCTACAATTAGGAGTGTCGTATCTCTGCAGAGATGACCTCATCGAGTTTCCAGCCTGCAGTACTGGATAGGGATTAAAGGAAACGGCTCCGTCCGCAAGATGGATCAGGATTAAAGCATGGCTTTTCTAGGGCACACACCCCTTCCAACTGGCACGCCACCTTTGTTTTAAAATATTCCATGACCTGGCACCTTTTATTTCCTGTGTATTTAACAGTTTACCTTTTCTGTTTCAGGATGGCAAAACAGAAGAGAGAAATTACTGAAGTGGCAGAGAAAAAGAACAAAAAATTGAAGAAGGCGTCGGTAAAGGAGCTGCCCACATTGCCTCCAGAGGAGGTGCGTCCGGAGGTGAGGCTGGGTTGTGCTTTTGCCTCCTGAATCTGGGGCTGCCCACGTTGCCTCCAGAGGAGGTGCGTCCGGAGGTGAGACTGGGCTATGCTTTTGCCTCCTGAATCTGGGGCTGCCCACGTTGCCTCCAGAGGAGGTGCGTCCGGAGGTGAGGCTGGGCTGTGCTTTTGCCTCCTGAATCTGGGGCTGCCCACGTTGCCTCCAGAGGAGGTGCGTCCGGAGGTGAGACTGGGCTATGCTTTTGCCTCCTGAATCTGGGGCAGCCGGTGGCTTGCGTCGCGGGCTTTAGGTGCTTTCTGCACGGAGTGGACGGGATGAGACGCTTACAGAGGCTCAGGGCCCTCGAGAGGTGGAGGGACATGCTGGGGTGTTAGTGTCCCAGCCGAGAACAGCGTCCCTGCCTCATCTGCAGCCGGCCTCGTGGCAGTGGTCTCAGGAGTAGTGGCTGTGAGCGTGGCAGAAGGCGATGCCTGTCCCCAGGTGGTACTTGGGATGTGGCCTGCAAATGTATATTTACAAAGCTAAATTTGAAACTTGTCCTATAACATACATGAATATTGAGGGTCTGAAAATAAACCATTGACATCACATCTTTTTTATTTTTAATGTTTTTATACAAAGCAAGGGAAAAAAGTCAGCAATTTTCAAAGCACACCTCAGCAGGTAGTTATGGAACAGATTCCAGAGTTTGTCATTCCCCCATCTCAGATTTTTCCTTCAAGCTGCTCCGAAACACTGGAGACTAGAAGGAATCGTAATACGGTGCTTCGGCATCACTCTCATTTGTTAAATCCTGTTTTCTCTGTTGTCCCTCCTCCTCTTCCTCTGAACCTCCCCCAGTCTATAGGGATCCTTAGGCAGTGTTGAGAAGGGGTGTGCACACTGGAGGATACGGGATGCGATGGCTGATGATCTCAGAGAGGCTGGTCCCTCTGGGTTTCAGGGTTTATCTGACCTTGGAGCCCTCTGGGAATTATGGGTTCCAGGAAGGAAAACTTAGTGCATGAAACCTTTATAGAGTCTCTGCTCGAGCCCTGGGTGTTCTTAAGAGTCAACAGGAGGGATGCTGGTTGGGGTTCAGCAAACTGTGGCACTTAGCAATATGTAACTGAAGCCTATATAAGAGCAGCCTCCAGAATACCTTCTTGGCTCCATTTGATCTCTCTTAGCCACCAGTGCCTTACGTTATTACACTTTTCTCCCTTTTGGTCAGGAAGGCACTGTTGATTCCATGGTGCCAGGGCCAGACTTACCCCTGGAGTCATGCCCCACGTTCTCAGGGAGACTTTCACACCAGTCATCCCGTGGGTTCTTCTTTATAAAATGACATCACATTTTATAAAGTTAATGAACAATCTCTTTTCCTAAAGTTATATATTTTTATGCTTGAGTATTTTATTGCTCATCCTGTAATCTAATCTACCTCAAAAATGTGTACATAAACTTAAAATTGAAAATGTAACAATTTGCTGTTACTGCAAAGCTCTGAGTGATTAAATGTTTTTCTGTATTGAGCTGCATTAGCGGTATACAGTTGATCAAAACAAAAATATATTGCAAGTTTTGACCGATTACTCAACAGAAAAGTAAGTTGGATTAAACGCACGTGACTCGGTGCTCTGGCGGCTCCCATTGGCGGGTGCTCCGCATCCGAGAGCACGTTGCGTGCTGCAGCCTGCGCCTGCCTCCAGACGAGAGGCTGGGCAGCCGTGCTCACCGAAGTAAGTGGGAACAGAAGGAGTTTTACATTGCTTAAGTGTTGCTTAATTCCTTCAACCTTCCTTCATTATGCAATTTTTGGCACATATTATCAAAAATTTATTTTATTGATCCACTATTACATGACTTTTTGATTTGGTCCTACCTCAGTTTTTTGAAAGAAAAAAATTGGAACTCACCAACTTGTAAAGAATCAGCTGCTGACTCCTGCTCTGTGCTCACTTTTATTTCAGGAGTTATTTGTTATTGCGCCTGGTATTTCGTGCTGCCCCTTTATTTATGGCTGGAGTTTCTGTACCCCGGGGCAGTGGCCCACCTTAGGATTCAGGGTGACGGATATGCCTCTTTCATGGAATGGGGTGTCAGGGGCATTGTGTGGAAAAGAACCCACGGGATGACTCTGGCTCCACACTTTGGCCACAACCTGCTCTGAGCCTTTCCCAGATGGTTTTAGGCAGGAGAGTGCACAGCACACGGACTCTGGGGGCAGCTTTCTTGGGTACCCCCAAACTCGCAGATTCCTTTAGAGGTGCTGATGTCCCTCTGGCTGTGTGGGCTCAGTGCCATGGCTGCTGGCCCATGTCCCTCTGGCCATGTGGGCCCAGTGCCATGGCTGCTGGCCCATGTCCCTGGGGTCCCCCGGTTGGCCTGCAGCGCCCCAGGGAGCCTGCACCTGTGGCTGCGGGAGGGGCGTGCAGAGAGTGGTCCCTGCCGGCCCGGCGAGGAGAGGTCAGGCTGCACCAGGCTCTCCAAGGGGCCTGGGCTGCCCTTCCTTAGGCTCTCTCAGGCCGAGCGTGCAGTCTGGCTGCCCATTCAGGGGCTGCTTTACTTCTCTAGGGAGAAGCCTCGTGGTTTTTCCAGTGTCCAGGGCAGGAGAAGTGCCTGCAGGGCACCTTGATGGTCTCGAGGGCTCTCAGCAGCTGCGACCCTCTCATCCCTCCCAGTCACGCTGCGTCTTGCTCTCACGCGCCCCACCTCTGATTTGATTGCCAGATTCCGGGTGGAGACTGGTTTCTTGAAAGCAGGTTGAAGGTTTATTCAGTGGTCCAGCCCACCCCCAGCTCCCCCCATAGTCCCAATTGCACAGGATTTTTTCGGACTATTTCTAGAGACAAGTTTCTGTTCTTTTTTGAGATTCCTAATTTCTTTAAAAAGAGCTCTGCACTGCCGCCTTGGAGAGTTTTGTTTGGCGGTGAAGCCTCTAGCTTCCTTTTGTGAGGATTCCTCTTGCATGCCCCCTGCTTTGTAGGCTGCTGGTCCCTGCAGCAACCTACAAACAGGCTGTTTCTGGCAAACGCATAAGCTCATGTTACCTTAGTTAGGTGGTGATATCCCTTGTTGACGTTCAAACAGGTTTTATTGAAGTATGCAGTTTTTCATTATTAAAGTACATGTTAATTAAGAGAAATTTGGAAAAATAAAGGAGAAAAAGAATGCAGTTTGGGCCTGTTGAGTTTGTAACACAGCCTGACTCCCGGGTGAGCCCCCGGTGCCGTGGGGAGTGCTGGGGGGCCTGCGGCAGAGCAGGGCCTGGGGTGGCCATGGACTGCGGTCCACAGCGCGGGGCGGCCGGCAGGGGTCAGCAGCCGCTTCTCGCCCAGAGCAACTGTGCCGGGCGGTGACCCGGTGGGGAGGCCCTGCCTCTGGAACACCCGTGGGCTCCGCCGTCACGTCCCCTCCCCCCTGCTTCTGGGGGAAGTTATTCAAACAAGGTGTCAGCCATATTTTCTTAAGCAAAAGGAGCAAAAGCGGAGCCTGAGGGCTTTCGAAGGGGTCAGTGCTGGGTCTGGGAGGCCGAGGGGCGCCCTGGAAGTGAGTGGGGAAGGGCCGCAGCTGCCCCCTGCTGGCCTGAGTCTCCCAGATGAGCCTCTGGAGTCCAGGATGGAGGACGGCGCCACCACTGGCCCCTCTCTGGCCACTGTTGTCCTCCCAGAAACGCCCTTCCTGGGAGCGTGGGTTGGCCAGCCGCCCCCTGTGCCCTGCACCCCATGCAGCCATTCCCACGGCATGGTCACTGTGGCCTCTGGAGCTGTCTGTGCGGCCAGTTGCTGCTGGTGCCACTTGCGCTGCGTCGTGGCCCGTCAGCCGGGACACCCTCTGGCCGCTCCTCCCTTACCTCTGCTCTGTCCTCACCCCGCAGAGCTGCCGGTGGCCCTGCAGTCTTGGGAACCTGGTGGTCAGCCTGGGAGTTGCTCAGAGAGCTCTGCCTTCGCGTCTGGGTCGGTGTGAGCATCTTGGTCTCAGGAGGGAGCTGCCACCTGCAGCGTGTCCTCTTCTGGAGGACGGCGCCCTGGCCGAGGGGTCTCAGCTCTGCCTGCTGCTTCCCCTTCCAGAGCCCTTTCCTGCCCTCCCTGGTGAGCACGGGCTTGGGGTCAAGCTTTGTGCCCCCACTTAGCTGTGTCACTTGGCAAGTCACTTCTACCCTCCCAGGAGTAGCTTCCTACTTGGAAGGATTCATGAGGATTAAGTTTAGGTGACAGATATGTAAAAGGGATCGTTTAGGACCCTGGGACCCCAGGCTGGCTTCTCATCAGCTCTTTGAATTGGGTGAAATGCAGAGGTGGGTGCCACAGGCCTTCCTGCCTTCCCTCCCGCCCACACACCCTTCCCCAGTTTTCCTTCCTTCCTTCCCTTTTGTCTTCCTCCCTCCTTCCTCTCCTCCTTTCGCTTCCTTCTGCCCCTCTCCCTGCTCTCCTTCTTGCCTCCCTCCTCTGCTCCTCTTCCCCTCCTTTGTGCCTAATCTCATTAAAAGCGCTTAGTAGACACTGAGCGATGTGAAGGGGAAGGCCACCGAGTGTCCTGTGGGTTTGGGGCCTGTGGTGAGCTGACTGTCTCTCCCCGGCTGTCACCAGTCACTGTGGCTACCTGGACCGGGGGTGGCCACTGGGGGGGAGGCGACAGATGGTGGCTCTGCACCGGGCCTCCTACTCTCATTGGGAGGAGCCCCTGAGCTGCCTGGGAGCCGAGGTGGGGGCCTGTTTGCACACAGGTCCTGAGTCAGGTCACTTGCCCAGAGTCCCCGGCTGCTTGGTGTGCAGCAGGGAACAGGAGCTGCTGGGTCTTGGCCCCAGACCTCCGTCACCCGAGACTTGTGCTCAGATGGCGGGTGGCTCAGTGCCTGGGGAGCGTCAGGGTCGCCGGGCTCCAGAGCAGGTACGGGGCAGCTTTTCTCAAACTGGGGTGTCGATGATGTGGGGAGGGAAACCCCGAGGATAGGGGTGCATCCTGACAACACAACAGAAACCCCCTTTTCCCTTCAAAATGTAGTGCATGTTCTCGGTCAGCCCCGGGGGACCAGTTCCCCAGGGTAGTGGCGTGTCCCTTGAGTTCGGAGGCTTTGTGGGAACATGGTGGGGTCCAGCAGGACGGGGGAGGGCAGGTTCTGACGTTGTGTGCTCTCGGGGTCACGGGGCTTGTTTGCAGGGACAGAGGCAAAGCTCCTCAGTCCAGCCCACACTGCATGCTGGTTTTTTTCCTCCCTCGTGATTTTGGGACCCGTATTAATCCTGTAAGTGTGTTATAAACCCATCAAAATGGCATTGTGAACCTCATGGCCTCAGGCTGCTGCCAGCCAAGTACGTTGTAGGAATGGTATCTCGCCTCAAAAAGTGGTAACTGCTTTGGCCGTGGATTTTTTTGTCATCACATTTTTGGGTTGCTAGTCTTTATGGCAGCTCCCTGGAAGCCCAGATTGTTTCTCTTATCAGAATTTCAGCCTCTCCATTGTTTTTGGTTTCTACTCTGTGACCTGAGTGCTACTCAATTGGAATTATAAGCAGATAGACTTGCAGATTGGCAAGAGAGGACGTCACTCCGTTCCTGTCCTTGAAGCTAACTGATCTGCCATCGCTGCCTGTCCATTTTTATGGCTGAGTTATATTCCATTGCATGGAATCGTCGTGGGTTTGTTTATCTTTTCACCAGTCTTTGGACATTTAAGCTGTTTCCAGTTTTGGTCAGAAAATGTTCAGTGAACATTTGCGTCTGAGTCCAAGAAATGTTTTCCTTTCTCTCGGGTAAGTTCCTAGGAGTAGGCCTGCTGGGTCGAATGGTAAGTGCTGGTTTAGTTTTTAAGGCAATCGCTGAGCTGCTCCCAGCCTGTCCACACTGCTTCCCAGCCGTGGCGGAAGAGAGTTCCGGTTGCTCCATGGCCTGTGCAGCCTGGGTGGACGTCATAGCTGGACTTAGGTCCTTCTGCTGGCTGCGGGCCGGTCTCACGGGGGGTGCCTTTGATTTTTCTAGACAGCTTTACTGAGGTGTAACTGATATGTGATAAACTGCATATGTTTAAAATGTAATTTCCCTTTGTGATTCTAATTAGCATTTCCCTAATGACTGAGGATGCTGAATCAAAATTATCTTTCCAAAGTGACTGTTGCAATCTTTTGCCCATTTTTATTGTTTTTGTTTGTTTGTTTTTGTTGTTGGGGTTTAAGAGTTTGTTATATATTTTGCATACAAGTCCTGTATCAGTGTTTTATTTTGCAGTTGTATTTTCTCCCAGGCTGTGGCTGGTCTTTTCATTTTCTCAGTACTGGCGTTTGAAAAACAGAAGTTTAAATTTTGATAAAGTCCAACTTATCAATTTTTCTTAAATGGTTTGTACTTTTGGTTAACATGCCAGTTTGACTTCATATGTCCTGGAGATGTTTCCAAGTCAGTCTGTGCAGATCTGTCTTAGTCTTTTTGTAATCAAGAAATTAGGATTTAAGGGATGAGTGTGGATGCTGAATCATTATATAGATGTTCCTTTCTGCTTGCTGGTGTATTGGAGTAGACAAAGGGAAATACCTGAAATCTCTGAACTGTAACCCAGCTGCCTTGATCTCTGATGGTGATTGCAGAGCCTTTCCCTCGTGCCCCTGCAAGTGTAAACACCTTGTGACTGGCCGTCACTTGTGCTCATTTTATCTGGTTTTTGTGACCACTGCAGACGGCCCCTAACCTTTATTAACGAAGGGCCTGGGGGCGGCCCAGGACTAAACCACTGTAGGTCCAGTTATTTTGATGACCGAAGCTGGAGCTAACCAAAATGGTTCTGCCTGACATGTGCGTAGCTCAGACTTCACCTGTGAGTCACCAACACCTCACTGTCATACCAAAGGTCAGGCCCGTCGTCATTTTTTTTTATTTATTTATTTATTAAAAAAAAAGCTAACACAACATTTAGAAATCATTCCATTCTACATATGCAATCAGTGGTTCTTAATACCATCACATAGATGTATGATCATCATTTCTTAGTACATTTGCATCGATTTAGAAAAAGAAATAGCAAGACAACAGAAAAAGAAATACAATGATAATATAGAGAAAAAATAAAAATAAAAAATACAAAAAAAAAAAAACCCTATAGCTCAGATGCAGCTTCATTCAGTGTTTTAACATAATTACATTACAATTAGGTAGTATTGTGCTGTCCATTTTTGAGTTTTTGTATTCAGTCCTGTTGCACAGTCTGTATCCCTTCAGCTCCAATTACCCATTATCTTACCCTATTTCTAACTCCTGATGGTCTCTGTTACCAATGACATATTCCAAGTTTATTCTCGAATGTCTGTTCACATCAGTGGGACCATACAGTATTTGTCCTTTAGTTTTTGGCTAGTCTCACTCAGCATAATGTTCTGTAGGTCCATCCATGTTATTACATGCTTCATAAGTTTATTCTGTCTTAAAGCTGCATAATATTCGATCGTATGTATATACCACAGTTTGTTTAGCCATTCTTCTGTTGATGGACATTTTGGCTGTTTCCATCTCTTTGCAATTGTAAATAATGCTGCTATAAACATTGGTGTGCAAATGTCCGTTTGTGTCTTTGCCCTTAAGTCCTTTGAGTAGATACCTAGCAATGGTATTGCTGGGTCGTATGGCAATTCTATATTCAGCTTTTTGAGGAACCGCCAAACTGCCTTCCACAGTGGTTGCACCATTTGCCATTCCCACCAACAGTGGATAAGTGTGCCTCTTTCTCCGCCTCCTCTCCAGCACTTGTCATTTTCTGTTTTGTTGATAATGGCCATTCTGGTGGGTGTGAGATGATATCTCATTGTGGTTTTGATTTGCATTTCTCTAATGGCCAGGGACATTGAGCGACTCTTCATGTGCCTTTTGGCCATTTGTATTTCCTCTTCTGAGAGGTGTCTGTTCAAGTCTTTTTCCCATTTTGTAATTGGGTTGGCTGTCTTTTTGTTGTTGAGTTGAACAATCTCTTTATAAATTCTGGATACTAGACCTTTATCTGATATGTCGTTTCCAAATGTTGTCTCCCATTGTGAAGGCTGTCTTTCTACTTTCTTGATGAAGTTCTTTGATGCACAAAAATGTTTAATTTTGAGGAGCTCCCATTTCTTTCTTTCTTTCTTCAGTGCTCTTGCTTTAGGTTTAAGGTCCATAAAACCGCCTCCAATTGTAAGATTCATAAGGTATCTCCCTACATTTTCCTCTAACTGTTTTATGGTCTTAGACCTAATGTTTAGATCTTTGATCCATTTTGAGTTAACTTTTGTATAGGGTGTGAGATACGGGTCCTCTTTCATTCTTTTGCATATGGATATCCAGTTCTCCCCGTTGTCATTTTAAGGCCACCGACTTTCTCAGTTCTGTGATAAGCATAGACTCAGTCTGCGCAAGCCCAGTGAAGGGACCACCTCGGGTTACATCATCAGGGGCCCCTGTGCCCGTGACCCTAAAGGCTGCCCGTTGTCCAGCGCCCTAAAACGGTCAGAACCACTGCCGTTCTGGGAGATGGGTTTGGGCTGACAGGACATCTGACCTGCTTCTCCCCTAGCGGGAAGCGCTTTCTCTCTGAAACACCGTGTCTCAGAACCGGTCGCCGAGTGCGCTGGGCAAAGAGCCCCCACCGTCCCTGTCCAGTCGCGGTTTGAGTTCGTGCGTGGAGCTGCATTGTGTGGCTGGAGCGCAGCCCGGTTAGCCGTCCTGTTAGTTCATTTACCTGTTTCTGATTTCATTTTCCTGATTGCTAGTGAGACTGAGAAATGTTTCAGTTATTTATTAAGGATCTCTCCTTCTCCCATGAATTTCCTCATGACTTCTTTTACCTATTTCTCTGTTGAATCAGTTGCCTTTGTGTGTGTGTGTGTGTGCGTGTGTGTGTGTGTGTGTATGGTGGTGTCACATTTCGTTCCTTTTCCCTGTGAGTATCCCATGATTGTAGCACCATTTGTTGAATTGTTTGTTTTTATTGGTTTCTTTGTTTGGGAAGTGCAAGGGCCGGGAATCGAACCCAGGTCTCCCACATGGCAGGCAAGCATTCTACCACTGAATTCCCCTCGCACCCCCTTGAATCGATTGCCTTTTAGACAAAGAAAAAGCTTTTTAAAAAATATATGTCACAGTGGTACAACAGTGGCTCAGTGACAGAATTCTTGCCTGCTATGCCAGAGACCTGGGTTCGATTCCCAGAGCTTGCCCATGCCAGAAAATAAAAAATAAATTAAAAAATGTATGTCAAACGTACTTTTTCCCAATTTGTTTCTTGTCTTAAATGAGTTTATATGCAAATCTGTCAGAGTTTTTCCTTCATGGTATCTAGGTTTTTTTCCCTCCTTAAGAAGACCTTCCCGCTTCCGTAATTAATTATAAACATATTTTCTTATATATTTTTCTTTAATTTTTATGGTTTTGATTTTTATATTTTGTTTTGTAAACCGATTGAAGTTTGTTTTCATGTTTTGTGTGATGTGGCCCTTAGAACTGTAGGTTTTCTAAAGGAAAGCCAGTTGTCTAGTATCGTTTAGTAAATATTCTGTCCTCTTTTCCCCCTTTCATTTTAATCCTCTAAATCTTCGTGGATCTAAATTCTATTCTATTCACTGACCTATTTTCCTATTTCTTTTGTAACAACTCTACAATGCTTTAAAAAAATTATATTTTCATTAGGTAATGCAGGCAATGATAAAAATTGAAAAGGGCAGAAGTGAATGTCTTTGTTCTAAAAATGCACATGGAAGTATTAAATGTTCAAGGAGCATGATGTAAACAACCTACTCTCAATCAAATTTTAGAAAACAGGAAGATGGATGGATGGATGGATAGAATGATGCAGCAAATATGGCAAAATGTTAGAAGTTGGTGGATCTGGGTATCTGGGTGGGACATGTATCGGAGTTTTCTGTATGCGGTTTATATCGTTTCTGCCACTGTCCTATAAATTTGAAATATTTGAAAACAAGTTTAAAAAAAATTCAAAAGGAACAAAAGTGTATATGCTGAACAACTCAACAACAAAAAGACAAACAACCCAATTTAAAAATGTGTAAAAGACTTACATAGACACTTTTCCAAAAAGGGAATGCCCACGGCTTAAAAGCACAAGAAAAGATGCTCAGCTTCGCTCGCTATTAGGGAAATGCAGATCAAAACCACAGTGAGATACTACTTCACACCTACTAGAATGGCCATTATCAAACAGACAAAACTGCAAGTGTTGGAGAGCATGTAGGAACACTTACTCACTGCTGACCGGAGTGTGAAATGGTCCACCAGTGCGGAGGCCGGCTCGGCAGTTCCCCGGAAGCTGTGGAACTGCCTGATTATCCAGTGGTCCCGTTGCTAAGTATATCCCTAGAGGCTCTGAAAGCGGAACGCTAATAGACACGTGTGCACTAGGGCTACAGTGAAGGGAGAGAAGAAAATGACCCACGTGTCCTTCGGTGGGTGGGTGGACAAGCAAAGGGGGTCTGTCCATTCGATTGAATATCCGCACCTGTGAGGCAGATTGAAGCCTGGCGCATGGGATGGTACGGGAGTGTTGAGGACATTACGTTGAACAAAATAAGCCAGAAACAAAGGACGAATGCTGCATTGCCTCGATAGTTATTTGCTAACTGTAATGAGCAAACTCCGAGAGTTAGATTCAAGAGCATAGGTTACCAGGAGACAGAGAGTGGGCCGCGGTGGGGCAGCCAGGGGGGCTGTAAAGGGTTGGGAGTGGATAGCCCGGCTCGGTGTGGCGACAGCACAATACCGTGAGTGTAAGTGCAAGGCTGAGTAGAGTGTGGTTGAAAGAGGGAGGCTCAAGTCGCGTGTGTCACAGAAGGAGAGCTAGAGGGTAAAACCGGGGCCGAATAAATGAGCAAAAGCCGGAGTAGGCAACGATGGTGGTTAATTGTACAAACATTAGGAAGTGCTTACATAAACTAGAACAAAGGGACATCACTATTACAAGGTAAATAAAAGGATTGCAGGTCAGAAAAAATACAATTAATATAAACTAAAGTCTTTAGTTAGCAGTAACATTGTAATATTCTTTCATTAATTGTAACAAAGCCACTATACCAAGCTAGATGTAGCACAGGTATAAAGGGTAAAGGATTTTTTTCAAAAGAAAGGAGAATGTTCTGTGACTCTGGCGGTGAAGGCGTAACTGTGATTATGCCCAGAGCCATTGCTTGTGCACTGAGGATGGGTTGTGGGCTGTGTGAATAAAACTTTGTTTTTTTTAAAAGACTTTAGCCAAAACAACAAAAATACTGCCTTACACAAATCCATACTTGAAAGAAACCTTTTGGGTCACAGCTTGCTTAAAGGATTTCAGATAAGAATTCAGTGTTTGTTTTTCTGTATTTCCCCCTCCCTCACTCCTCCAGAGGAGTTTGTAGAGCTTTGATTCAAAATGCATTTTAATATTTAAGGTCTTTTTTTGCCTGTTTGTTTTTTATTGGTGTTGTAAATATGTAAACAACCTCTTGACTCCTGTGTGTGCTTCATAAATAATGCTGTTTGAACCTTTAAAAAATAAGAAGGCTGTGTCCTGAATGTCAGATAGTCCCCCAGCAACCCATCTGGGAGACAACCACTTTGCCACTTTCTCCTGTGTCCTCCCAGAAATTTTTCTGGGCGTATGTGCATTGGTTTGTGTTGGAGCGTCCCTTCTCTGCGGTGTCTGAAGCCTCTCCTGTTGGACGGGCTCTGGGTGGGGCAGCGTTGCCGTCTCATCACTTCAAGGACAGTCTGTCCACGCGTCTCACTGCGCGGGACGGTGACCGTGACCACCCGCTGAGCTCGGCTGCGTCGGTGTCGGGGCCTCCGCTGTGCAGTGGCTTTCCCCCATTTCCGTATTGTCCTCTGTGGGAGAAGCTCACAGTGCGTGGCCCCCACTTAGGGAGGGGGCTCCTGCCCCACCCATGCGGGTGGAGTTGCTGACGGATTGTCGCGAGGTCTTCTTGCACGGAGATTGTCCTTTCTCGACACTTCTTTATTCCTATCAGGACGGACTTGTGGACATTTGTTTTAGTCTTTGGGTTATAGCCTTATATATATTATTTTCGTGCCCCAGTTTGTTCTGGCTTTGGCCATGGGGAGCTGTGGAGGCCCAGGGCCCAGGTGCCCTGCATGCTGAGAGGAGGACGCTGCACACACGCAGCCACCTGCAGCGACAGGGACAGAAGTTAAAGGGGGGGTGGTGGAGCATGGTATCGTAAACAAGGCATGAAACCCCCCTCCCTGTTCACTGTTGGTAACAAACCTCCAAGCCCTTGTGTCACAAGACCCTGTTGGAACTCTGTTGTCACACCTTGTCCTAAACCCTTCTCAACCCTTGCACTCCCGGCCCCTTTGCTAAGCTGAGCTTCCGTTTCCCAGTGGGGCTGCCGTCGGGAAGAATTTTTCCTGTTCCTACATCCCAGTAAAATTCATGTCTAACTCTACCTGTGCTCTCTGGCCTTTGGGCCCATTGACCTGAGCTCTGCCTGGCAACACCTGGTCCCTTCGGCAGCCCCCGTTGTTTGTGATTGAGAATTTCCGCACATTTGACTTTCCAGAGCTCCAGGCTCATTTGCTCCCCGAGCCCACTGTTTCTCCAGCAGCCTGGCTTTCTCCTGGGCGCGGGGAGGGCGGCCTCGCTGCTGCCTGCGCCCGCGGGGCCTCTCGTTGGGCAGAGCTTGGAACGGCCTGCGCGAGGTCGTGGTTTTCTCCTCATCTTGGCTGGGATAATTTCTGTATATTCTCGTGTTCCCGTAGAAGTGGACTCCAGGGAGCACTCTCCGTGCTCCCCACCTGCCCACCGCCTGAGCTGCTCCCTGGTCCCGGCCCACCCAGCCTCCCCGGGGCCTGTGGAGTGTCTGCGGCGCCCCCTCCGCCGGCGCCGGGCTTCGACTAGGTACGCAGAGCTCGCTTGGCGGTGAAGGGACGTGGAGTTCTGACTCCCCCACCGTGGACTTGCGTGTCAACCTCATCACTGTGTCCTGTTTTCAGGGTTCTTCCGTGGTCTGGCGTGAAGGTCTTGCATGAATCAGAACTTCATTTCTTTTAGTGCGAAATGATGCTCCGTTTTCTGTAGGGCACAGCTTGGAGATACTGCAGGTTCAGCTTCAGACACCGCAGGAAGCAGATACCACAGTAAAGCGAGGCACATGAACATTTTGGTTTCCCAGTGCATATAAAAGTTATGTTTACACTGTACTGTCGTCTATTAAGTGTGCAGTAGCATTTTGTCTAAGAAACAATGTATGTGCCTTAATTAAAATGTGACAGAGACATAAATGAGCATAAGCTCGACACGGGGCTGCCACAAACCTTTAATTTGTGAGAAACGGTAGTATCTGTAAAGTGCAATAAAGCGGCGTACAATAAAACAAGAGATGCCTATTATATGCTTCATTTTGTTTATCCATTCTTCAGTTAATGGATATTTGAGTTGTACCAACTTTTTTGCTGTTATGAATAAAGCTGCCATGAACACAAGGTTTTGTATAGACACGTGTGCTCCTTTCCCTCAGGTTGATACCCGGAGCAGCCCCGCTAAGTCATGGGGTAGCTGGGCTTACCCTTTGAATGGGGGCTGCGATTTCTCGCATCCCCACAGCACTACTACTGCATGTCCTTTTGACCAGAGCCATTCCAGGGGGTGTGAAATGTGTCTCATTGTGGGTTTGATTTGCGTTTCCCCAATGGTTAATGATGCTAAACATCTTTTCATGTGCTTGTTGGCCATTTGTGCACTTTCTTGGGAGAAATGCCTATTTAGATCCTTTGCCTACTTTAGATACAAACTCTCAATGAGATACATGATTAGCAAACATTTTCTGTGTTTCAGTTTATCCATTTTTTTTTTGTGGCTTGTATTGTTGGTGTCATATCTAAAAACACCATTGCCTAATCCCAGATTGTGAAGATTTACTCCTATGCCTCTAAGAATTTTATAGTTTTAGCTCTTATATTTACGTCTTTGATCTGTTTTTAGTTAATTTTGTGTGATCTGAGGAAGAGGTCCCACTTCACTCTTGTGCTGTGGATACGCAGTTGTTCAGGCACCATTTGTCGACATCTATTCTTTTTAACAGTTGCATGTTATTCCGTTATGTTACTACACCGTAATGCATTCAGCTAGTCCCTGTCTTGGACATTGATGTTATCTGGCGACCATGCTGAACTCCCTGTTGTCTTTTGTTGGTTATTCTCTTAGATGGGATTTTTTAGGCAAAGGGCAGATTTCTTTCCTTCCTTCTGATGTGTGTGCCTTGTTTCTTTTGCTCTTTGGCAGTGGCTTCCTCCGTGCAGGGCTGTGTCTGACTGCGAGTGCCGTTTGGGTTTCCCATAGCCGAGCCTTCTCGGGTTCTGGGGTAACCACTCCCTGGGTGTTCAGTTTCGTTGCTGGGCATGCTGGGTTGTCCTGTTGTGTCCTGTTTTGGTTCCCTACTTCCAGTAGAACCCTAAAAGAAGAACCTCGTGCTGCTCTTTGGGTTGGGCTTGCCGATGAGGGGTGCAGTAAGTGGGCGCCCTCGGCTGAGGGGCACAGGGAGTGGGCGTCCTCGGCCGAGGGCGCAGCGAGTGGGTGCCCTTGGCTGAGTTCTGTCATGCGCTCTGGATTGACTCCATTTGGCTGTTCCTTTTGTGCAGAGCCCTGCGGTGCAGCGTGGCGGTGACTTGGCCTGCACGGACCTGCCTCCCCACCGGGGCCCCTCAGGGCCCCCCACCGGGCCCCCCCACTGGGCCCCCCACTGGTCCCCCCATCGGGCTCCCCATCGGACCCCCACCGGGCCCCCCACCAGTCCCCCAACTGGGTTCCCCACCAGTTCCCCCACCAGACCCCCCACCAGTCCCCCCACTGGGTTCCCCACCAGTCCCCCCACTGAGCTCCCCACTGGTCCCCCCACCGGCCTCCCCACCGGCCTCCCCACCGGCCTCCCCACCAGTCCCCCTACCGGGCCCCCCACCAGTCCCCCAACTGGGTTCCCCACCAGTTCCCCCACCAGACCCCCCACCAGTCCCCCCACTGGGTTCCCTACCAGTCCCCCTACCGGGCCCCCCACCGGGTCCCCCACCAGTCCCCCCACTGGGCCTCCCACTGGGCCCCCCCCACAGGCCTCTGCTGCCCCTGCTCCCCTCCGCCCCAACTTCCTTCCTGAAATCTGTCTTTTGGGTCTGGCCAACCATTTAATTTTCATCTGCTCCCCGTCTTCTCGCACTCTCCAGGCTCACCTGTTGACCTAACTTTTCTGTAATTGTTAAAACTTAACAGCAGCTCAGAGAAATCAACTTAATGTACTCAGAAAATATATATTAATAGTTGAGTTTTTATGCTGCTAAAAGCAGAAGTTTGATTAAGTGTTATATCAACTGACATGTTTTAACATTATATGTTATGGAAATGCAAATTTTTATGTAGTTTTACAGTAGTTAATTAAAAGTAATATGTACAGTTTTACTTGTGACAGAGATAGAGCCAGATAGAGCTGGCTTTAGCTCATTGCACGTGATTGAATATATGGATTTACGAATGTGTTGATCACTGGATTAAAAAAAACTCACAAAATATGAGAAAACCAAATGATGGTGAGTTCAGCCTTCAGTGTAATTAGTGCTTTTCACTGATTTCCTTCCGCTACGGCCTCGTGGGGGCCTCCTGTTAACCCCACCTCGGTGCGCCTGGGCTTTGAGTCAGGCCGCAGTTCAGACTTCCCGGCCTCCACGCAGAGCCTGGGAGCGACGTGGCTTCCAGGCCTAGTCATGTTTCTGGCCTAAAGTAGGATAAAATGACTGCCTGCATTGGGCATTTCCAGAAGACAAGAACAGTTGACTTGTGGGGACTTCCTGGGAGTGGAGCACCCTACAGAACTGCAGATCCGCAGCACCGGAGAGACGCGGGTTTTGGTCCAGGCGAGAGGGCTCGTCAGGCTGGCCTGCTCTGCCCGCCAGTGAGCCACTGCACCCTGCTTTGTAAGCCCTGGGGGAGGTGGGGCCTCTGACGAGGCCCCTGGAGGGGTCAGACGGTGCAGCCACTCAAAACAGTCTGGCTATTTCTTGAAAAACAAAACACACTAATTTTATGACCCCACAGTGGCGCCTGTGGGCACTTACTCCGGGAGGAGAGCCGACACCCTTGCACGTTCAAGCAGAGTGAAAACGTGGAAACAAGAACTGGAAACAACCCAAATGGCCTGAGCGGGTGAGCGGGTCTCGGTGGCCTTGTCGCTGCACGGTGAAGGAGCAGTGCTGTGTCCTGACCGTGGTGGAGTCCACACACACCTGCACAGGTGAGGCACTGCACAGATGTTAGCACACGCCCAGCGGTGGCCCCTGACCAGCCCCGTGGTCACCACTCTGCCAGGCCATGTCGGTTTGAAGCTGTTGTGTCTCAGAAAAGCCATGTTCTAATCCTGATCCAGTCTTGTGGGGGCAGCTGTTCTTTTTCATCCTGGTTCAGTATTGCAGTGCAGACACTTTTGCTTAGATTATCTCCACAGAGATGTGCAGTTGCCTTTGATTAGGTGGAGGTGTGACTCCACCCATTCGAGGTAGGTCTTCATTAGTTTTCTAAAGTCCTTTGAAGGGGGAACACTTTGGAGAACCTTCAGAGCCGACAGAGCTGATATGAGACCTGGATGTTGGGATATCGGGGACCCGGCGGACGTCACTGTGTGCCTTCCCTTGAGATGCTGAGCAGGTCAAACCTTGGGTTGTGTCCCACAACAGCCAGGTGAAGCCCACAGACACTTAGAGAGGGAACCACTGGCTTCAGAAGCTTCAAGCAGTGAAGCCAGGAACAATGACCAGCAGAGGCCAGCCACGTGCCTTCCCAGATAACCCTTTCTTGAACCAAAGTATCTTTCTCTGGATGCCTTAGGACATAGTTACTGCCTTAGAACAGTAAACTGTAACACAGTAAATTGCCTTTAAAAGAAGCCATTCCATTTGCATTCCTGGAGCGTTTAGCAAACGAATACATTTTGGAAGAGGGCACCAGCTCTTGTCCTAGAGTAGAAGAGCCAGCGCCAGCCCCCTGCACCTCCTCCGGGCTTGGTGATGGCTGATGTGGGCTGCTGCCGGGCCCCGCCTGCTGGCTTCATGCGTGACGTGGCCGTGGTCCACCTGCCTTGGGTGACTTCCTGATGTCTTCTCGGGGAGCTTTCTGGAGTGTCTCCTCCCATCCCTCCCTAAGTTCAACTGCAGGTGCCTCTGTTTCTAACTCAGGCTGTCTCAGCCAATTTGGCAAATCTGAAAAGCTGCTGGAAGGTTGGAGATTCACCAGCTTCCCTCATCACTGTGGAAATCTGACACTCTTCATTTCAGGTCAAAGAAAATAGGATCCAGCTGTACTTAAGGCAGTAACTAATGCTCTGACTGCTGCTGTGGCCAGCCAGATGCATCTGTGAGTCTTGCTTCCTGTTGGCAAGCAGAAAATGACTCACCACAATTCAATTAGGACAGTGTATTAGCTTTCCTGTGTAATGCACAATCGATGTAAAGAGAATAGAAAGTACGGAAGAGGTCAGAAGCAGGATTTATGCTTGAGCCTGCCCTAGGCCAGCAGTTTGGAGCAGGTGCTTTTCAGTAGCTTGCCAGCTCTGCACCGCTTTCCCATGCCTGGGGTGCCTGCAGCCACGCGGCCCGGGCCGCGCTTCTCCTCCTGCTCTCCAGTGCACTGGAGGACGCCGATGTGCAAGGCGCTTTCACTTGAGTTTCTGTATCATTTTTCACATCCATCGTGATCGTTTGCTTTTCTTTTGTGAATCGCCATTTGTATTTTTTTACCAGTTCTGTTAGAAAGTTGTTTTCCTTGTGATTTGAAAGTAGACTTTTCTTACTAGGAGCTCTTTGCCTTTCCTTTGTGTTTCAAATATTTGTCCAGTTTAGTTATTTTTTTTAATGATTTTTGCCCAAAACAAACCCACAGCTGCTCCCTTCCCCAGGCTGAGTAGGTTTACCCTTCCAGGCTCAGCTCTGGCACCCATGCCTCTGTACAGAACTGCCTCTCCAGAGAGCAGGCCCCCACCTCGCCTCGCAGACCCCCAGCCTCCCTAGCACCCGCTCTGGCTCTTTGGTCTTCTAGGGGTCACTGGTCTTGGGTCAGTGTAGAGAGGCACAGAGGAGAAGCAGTGAAGAGCACTCTGGCTGCCTTAAAAAGCTGGTCCCCCCTGCCCCCCCCCCATGAAGAAGAAGGAATACCCCCCATCTTTCTGCTGGACCTGGAGACAGTACCACGTGTTCCTGAGGGACGCTTACCCACCCGCCCATCCCTCAGACGTCTAATGAGAACAGCCAGCAGGCGTCGGGCCGGGTGCTAGGGCTGCAGCCATGAACTCAAGGCTCGTGGGCAGGCAGAGGGCACGGTGGCCAGCGGGCATGACTCAGCGTGACCGGCGCCAGGTGACTTCCCTCCAGACCTCTGGGTAGAGGAAGGAGGTCAAGGGACGTGAATGACCAGCTGCCCAGGAGGGGCAACCGGGCTGCTTGGAGGCCCCTTTGCTGGCATCTGAGCCACAAGTCAAACCCTGGACCCAGAGCCGTGGACCTGTGTGGGGTCAGGGAGCTGGCCCTGATTCGGGGATGACCGGGGAAGGGTGAGAGGGTGGGTGTGGCCTGGTCCTGTGGCACGTGGGTGCTTGTCTGCAGCAGATAGAGGAGGCACCCCCAGTTTTCACACTTGGAACCACTCACTTAATCACAGGTTGTTGGGGGACTAAATGCTGAAGTCAAAAGTGTGTTCAGCCGTAATTTAAAAAGCTGCATGAATGTTACATTTGCTATGAATAACCAAGTGAAAATTGGCCGAGAGAGCCTGAGGTACCATATATGTTGGTCAGGTTTGCAGGATGACCTTTAATTTAGGTTCAGGTTTTCAGCCAGTCAGGACCTGAACCACTTTAAGGGCCTGAATTTTTGTATTGGATTAAAATATTTTAAGGTAATAAGTACATACACATCATAAAACTTTAAATCCTACAAAAGTATAGAATTTCTTTTAATACTGTGGCTGACTGACATGGAAACACTCCTTTCTGCTTCAATCACATAAAAGTACTGAAAGGAATGTAACAGCAAACTCATTTCACTTAGCTGGCTCAAAGGGCAGGAGCACACAGGAAATAGAGGGGAGCCTCTGGGCCAGACATGGAGTAAAGCAAAAGCTGGGTGGCTCCCAGCAATCAGAGGTGGCGCTGTCCCCCGGGCTGGCCTAGACACCCAGATGGCAGGTAGCTGGGATTTCACACCTTCCTAAAACCAAGAACCATTGTTCTTAAAACGCAAGCTAGGCTAGCCCAGAGAGTAGTCGGGGAGCTGAGGTGGGTGGAAGAAAGCTCTTCACGTGGACGCAGAACCCCAGGGCTCCAGCAGGCCTGTGGGTACCGGTTCAGATTTCCCTCTCAGCCAGTGCGGCCCCGCAGTTGAGAAGCTAACACACAGGCACGTTTGGACCAGGGGAATGCATGCACTCCCCAGCAGAGACAATGCGCAGGGGACCTTGGAGGGACTCCCATGTAAACGGCTCCCCTGGAGAATGGGTTCGAGGTGGAAACAACCCACAGGAAGAAAAGAACGGTCGTGAGAGCCAGCAGGTAAACGAATGACAGAACGCACAAGACCAGAGATCATAGAAATCCAAAAGACTCTAAAGGATGGAATCAGCACTATAAGAAGAGAACAGGTAGATGGGAAAGTGAATCAAATTGAAATACTGGATGTAAAAATACATCCGTGGAAAATGAAGGCTGAGTGGGCATGTTTGATGGGTCAGACCCAGCTGGGGGGAGAATTGGAAGTGAGGGGAGGTTGTGGGGGCGCACAGAGGTGGGGGTTGGAGAGAAATGCTGACACAGGCGGGACATAAAATCAACAGTTCAAAATGAGGAACAGCGACTTCATGAGGAGACACGAGAGGATGGGAGAAAGCCAATGTTTGAAGAGAAAATTGCGCAAAATGTGTGGAACTGATGAAAAGACCGCTTATCTTGAAGGAGTGCTTCCAGTCCCAAGTAAAATAAATCAGATTCTGACCTAGACACAGTGCAGGAAAGAGCAGAACAGCAAAAGCAAAGGGTAAACCAAGGCTGCCAGGAAGGAAGGAATGGGAAGGAGTGAAGTGGGGTGCTGAGGAGCCTGCGGTCACCCCCGTGCTGGGCCCCAGGGCCATAGGGGAGTGGACCCGGCTTCCAGCCAGGTGCTGGTGTTCCCTCAGGGCAGAGGCTGGCGGGGGGTGAAGATTTCAGGAGTTAAATGCGAGGACGAGCGCGCTTCTCAGTGGAATCTGCCGGTCGTGGTGGACTGGACCGTGAGGGCTATCTCGGTCTGGGGTGGGAAGTGTGTCTCACTGGACACAGGACCGCCCTGATGGTGAGAATGGTCCTCAGAGTCTGAGGGAGGAGAGTGCTTTTTCAGAGGTTGTTTTTATCCGTGGAAAACTAAGCTGGGGGGAAAGATGAAAGTCCTTGTGTCTTTCCATGGGACTCCTACAGCGCACCATGGAAATCAGAAGCCTCTGTGCTGAGAAGCTGTCCCTCCTGCAGGCTCACCCCTGCACCTCCAACACCACAGGAGCCGGAGTGGGCGCTGCACCGTGGGCCTGGGGCCCTGGAAGGAGGATGGGGCGCCTGCGGCCGTGGAGCCTTCCCCACAGCCGGGGGCCCCGACTCGGGCCACGGCCAGCAGTGGCCCCTGACGGGGTTCAGGGAAGAAGCTGCCGCGTGGACGTGGGTTTGTGTGCTCGTCGCGAAGGAGGCCCGGCTTCCATCCTTTGTCTGCAGGGCGAAGAACCATCTCCCTTTGCTTCTGCGCCGTCGGCCGTGTGGCCTCAGTGCGCAGGCCAGCGTTGTGGGGCCACGCAGAGGGCCTTGGGCTGGAGCCGGTGCGGGTGGCTGCAGGCCCCGGGGCCTCGGCTGTGCGCGGGCCGCCGGTCTCACCTGGAGGGTTGCCGGCAGGGCCCACGGCCGCGGGTAGAGGCCGGGTTCTTGCTGAACTTGCTTCCCTGACCACGCGGGCGGGGCGGGGAGCAGGCATGGGGCTCCTGGCTATGCCATGCCCACCTCCCGCTCCTGGGGGCCCGGCTGGCGCCTGCTCTGATGGCAGTTTCTCTTCGGCCTGTGGGAGCGGAGGTAGCCCCGAGCTCACCTCGGCCTGACACAGGATCGGGCTTATGGTCATGGGCGCCCCCACTGCGGGTGTGCGTGGGGATGAAGGAGGGGAGGGGACCGTGACCCCAGTCTTCTTGGTGGGAGCAGTTAGGGGCCCCTGCCCCAGGCTGGAGCCATCTGTGGTCTGCGGCCGAACCCGCTCCAGTGACGCCGCCCCACTTCCACGGCCCAAGCCCCCCCCTCCTCCTGCCCGCGCAGCCCATACGTCCGGCGTGGCCTGGCTGTGTGGGGTTCCGGGCCCCTTCTGGCTGTGCTCTGCGCTCCCAGGCACTAGGCACGCTCAGTCCCTCGCACACGGCTCGGAACCTGTAGGGAAATGCACTTGTCACATGTGAGGAGTTGACTCGTGTTCCCCGAAAGATAGGTCCACGCCGTAACCCTGGTTCCATCCTGGGCCCCGCCCTGGTCTGCAAATAGGGTCTTTGAAGATGCCATGAGTGCAGAAGGGGCCCCCTAGACTGGGGTCTACCAGTGGGTCTGGGGTCCTTACAGGAAGAGGAGACTTGGACGTGGAGGCAGAAGATGCCAGGGCTGCGGGAGGGGTGAGGAGAGGGGCCGTGGGGGTCCAGGCTGGGGGGGTGGTGGCGTGGCTGCTCCTGGGTCTGTGCTCCACAGAGGATGCCTCTGCAGGGGACACATTTCCAGCAAAGTGCAGCTCGGTCCAGTACATACCTCGGAACTGTTCTGCCTATCTCGCTCAAAGGGAAGTGATAAGGAAGGAAAGGAGACCCCCTCCCTTTCAGCCTTTCTGCTGTTGCGCCTTCTGTGTGCACTTTTTGTGCTCCTGTCCCCCATTCTCTGTCCCTCCTGTCCCTCCCGTCCTCCTGTCCCCCATTCCCTGTCCCTCCCGTCCCTCCTGTCCTCCTGTCCCCCGTTCCTCCCATCCTCCTGTCCCCCATTCCCTGTCCCTCCCGTCCCTCCCGTCCTCCTGTCCCCTGTCCCTCCCGTCCTCCTGTCCCCTGTCCCCTGTCCCTCCCGTCCTCCTGTCCCCTGTCCCTCCCGTCCTCCTGTCCCCCGTTCCTCACGTCCTCCTGTCCCCCATTCCCCATCCCTCTTGTCCTCCTGTCCCCCGTTCCTCCCATCCTCCTGTCCCCCGTTCCTCCCGTCCTCCTGTCCCCTGTCCCTCCCGTCCTCCTGTACCCCGTTCCTCCCGTCCTCCTGTCCCCCATTCCCCATCCCTCTTGTCCTCCTGTCCCATCCCCCCACCATCCTATTCTCCTATTCTAGTTTGCTAGCTGCCAGAATGCAATATCCCAGAAATGGAAGAGCTGTTAAAAAACGGAATTTAAAAAGTTGCTATTTACAGTTCTAAGGCCTGAGAAATGTCCCAATTAAAGCAAGTCTATAGAAATGTCCGATCTAAGGCATCCAGGGACTGGTGCCTTGGTTTGAGAAGGCCGACAGCGTTCAGGGTCTTTCTCAACTGGAAGGCACGTGGGGAACGTGGTGACGTCTGCTGGCTCTCTCTCCAGGCCTCTCATTTCATGAAGCTCCCCCAGGGCCGTTTTCCTTCTTCATTTCTAAAGGGCTTTGGCCTCATTCTCGTGACTCGGCTGTGTTGCTTGCAAGCTCCTTGTGCTTTCTCCAAAATGCTTTCTTTTTAAAGGGATTCCAGTGAACTATTCAAGCCCCACCTGGAATGGGTGGGTCACATCTCCCTCGAATGAAAGGTTAATATCCACAAGTGGGTGAGTCACGTCCCTGTGGAGATAACCCAATCAGGTTTCCAACCTACAGTGTTGAACGGGGATTAAAAGAAATGGTTGCTCTCACAAGATCGATAGAGATTAAAACATGGCTTTTCTAGGGTACAGAAATCCTTTCAAACCAGCACACCTCCCATCCCTCTGTCTCGTCCATCCTGTCCCTCTGTCCTCCCTTCCCTCCCACCCCCGGTCCCTCCTTCCCCCACCTCTCCTGTCACCCCAGCCCCCTTTGTGAGCTCATCTTGGACTCAGCCGAGCTCCTGGTGCAGACGTGATCTCTAGGTGGGATCTGTTACATCATTCTAATTTGATTTTTAAAATTTAGGCTTTTTTTTTCTCTTTATAAAAGTAAAACCAATCTGTTGAGAAAAATTCTGAAAATGTGGAGAAGTTTAGAATGTTTGAGCATTTTTATAATTTTTTCCTAAGTATTGTTAAAAATATGGTGGACTTTTAGCTTTTATATTTTCAAACTTAACTTTATCACAAATAATTCATGAAATAACTCCTGAATAGACTGTCACCCCTTTCTTAGCCCCTGTGCCTGGTGTGAGCTGCACCATGCTGAGACGGGCCACGGGGCGCAGGCTGGCTGGTGACCTCGTCCCCCCACGTGGTCTGGGCAGGCCGGGGGTGCCCAAGTGGCAGCTGGTGGGTGTCTGGGCTCCGGCTCATCTCACTTCCGTGGCCCGCTGCCTCGTGCCAGCCTCGGGAGGGGCCGTTTTTCACTCTGGAGATCACCGATCATGACATAGGTTGGCTATTTTTAAGCTTAAGCCACATTTTGCCTGTGAGGTACCAGGAGTGTATTTGCAGTTTGCACCTGTTCCTTCCTAGGGGGTTTGTACAGGGCCAAAACGTCTGCTCTGTGACTTCTCTATGAGGACCGTGTGACCTTTGTCCTGTGGGAGGTCGTGTGTGAGTATAACAGGAGCGCACAAGTGGGGTATCTCACCTTTGTCCTCCTGGTGCCGAAGTGGTCTCTGGAGGTCACTGGCCTCGCTGAGGGCTGGACGCCACGTCTCCTGGAGGTTGCTTGTCTCATGGGGACATCTGCCCCTGTTTCTGCGGAGTCTCAGGCACCAGCTCATCAGACAGTGTCCTCAGGAGCCTCCCCCAGTGTGGCTGTAGCATCCCAGAATGGACAGATTAGGCGAATATTTGTACTATCTTTTCAAAATTATTTTTGTAATGGTATGAAAAGATTTCCCAGGATGGAGCTTTCACAGCTGGGAAAACAGCAGATGCTTTGAAGACGATTTTCCCAGGCACAGAGCTCAGGGCTCCCGCTGTCAGCAGCATAAACAGTGGTGGCTTTAGCCGTACTACGCTGTGGGTCATTTTTAATAGCAAAGAATGGCCTTTTCCATGTGAGCAGCACTGCCCCTCCCAGGGGATACTCCTACCAGCTTAGAGGGAATGCAGCTTCAGTCTGCCCGAGTTCCCGCAGTGGTCTCGGGAGTTTCTGAGCAGGTGCTGAGGAGGGGTGCAGGGTGGGAGAGGTGCAGCCCTGTGCCGTGTGCTCATAGCCCGTCTCTGGAGGGCCCCCTCCAGCACTGGCCTCCCCAAGTCCATGGTGGACCCTGCAGGGCCCTGTTTGTTCCCACAGACCATTGTGGGGTGGGCACCGTGACCTGGGGGGGCCGAGAGTCCACTTGCCCCCACCTGGTGCTGCCCAGCGGGATGGAGCGGTCTGCCCACAGGGCCCTGGTGGAGTGGACAGGCCTGGGGAGTGTCCCTGGAGGAACCGGGAAGGGGCCAGCAGGGCATGTCGTGCAGACTGGGCTGGGGCCTCCTGGAGGGGCCTGAAGCAGGCTGCGGTGGCCCAGTGTTGTGGGGCGGCACAGACGTCGGCTGCGGGGTCCCTACGTCCGTAGAGCATGTCTGCGGTGAGGAACTCTGTCCTAACACCAGCGGGCTCCTCCTGCACTCTTGTCAGAAAGCCGCAGCACGTGGGTGGCGTGGAGCGGGCCGGCGGCCGGGGTTCAGCCGCCCCCTGCTCCCCCCGCGCCAGGGACCCCTTCAGCCCCCCACATGGCAGGGCCACGTGCCGGCCGCGGGGTCCCAGCGAGCGCCCTCTTGAACTTTGGGGATGAAACGGGAGAAAGGGAAATGTCTTCACAGAGAGTGTGGATGTCTCTGTAGGCGGGAGAAAAGAAAATGTCTTCATGGAGATTGTGGTGGTGAAGACATGTCTATTTACTTAGGTTGGATTGTAGGATGTGCTAATAAAACTTTAAAAATGAATAGAGAGAAACAAATGCTGGAGACAATGTGGAGAAAGAGCTGTACCTGTCCACTGTCGTAGGGAAGCTGAGAGGTGCAGCCCCTGGAGGGCAGTGTGCTGGGTCCACAGGAGGTAGGGTGGGGCTGCCACAGGAACCTCAACCCTGGGGCTCAGTGTCCACCTGGAGGACTTGAGTGTGGAGACAGGAATGGACACCAGTGGTGGTGGCAGCAGTGTTTGTGATTCACAATGGATGGAGGTGGCCTAAGGGTACAACGCCTGAGGAATGGAAGGGGCTGTGGTGATAAATAAAACAGACCACTGAGCAGTTACAAGAAGGAGTGAGGTTGTGAGGCTGCAGCTAGGTGAATGAACCTTAAGGGCTGTGGAATAAAATATCAGAAACAAGAAGACACAGATTATCATGCCTCATTCATATGGATTAACTATACTGTATAAACTCAGAATTGAAGTCGAGAGCACGGGTCATCAGGTTGAGGCCTGTTGTAAAGGGTCCTAGATTGTAAGCTCTTACAGCAGTCTCTTACGTTTAGGAGTTGTAACTGTTATTTCTAGATTCTGAGATACTGAGTTGTTTGTATGTAACCTGGTCGTTCCTAGAAACTTCAGTGTATGTGACGCCCGAGAGAGTTAGAGCGCTGGAGCTGTGAAGGCAGCACCCCCAGCAGACGCATGCGGGAGGCCGTTCTTATGCATTATGTAGGTGTCCTCTTCAGTTTGTGGTGTGTTGGAGTGGCTGGAGGGGGAAATACCTGGAACTGTTGAGCATGTGTTCCAGTAGCCTTGGTTCCTGGTATGTAGCTTTTAAAATGTGACTGTGCGAGTGTGAGAAAAAAAATTGCAAACACCTGAGTTCAATTCACATTTTCTCTCCCGCCCTCCTTCATTTCTCTCTACTTTTCCCACCCCTAAAATCTGTTGTAATTATCCAAGCTCTGGTCAAAGATAAATTAAAAATATATAAAAAGCTATAGGGTAAAGAGAAAAATTGTAATGAAAACTTGAGTGTGTAAATACCAGTTGCCCGAAGGCCTTCATACCAAATTGTAACTCAAGGAAAAACATTGAAAATTTATTCTGCTCTTGATGGTTTTAGAGATTTAACACAGGAAACCTCAGAGACGTTGTGGATTCAGCTCTGGACCACCACGATGAAGTGAATACTGCAAAAAAAAAAAAAAAAAGAAAGAAAAGAAAAAGGAAAAAAGAACCAAGGCTGCTGGAGGAAAGGGGAAAAAGAAAAGGAACAGAACTTTATTCAGGAAAATGAAGAAAGAAACTGTCCTTCTAGGCTTCACCCCCTCAGTGCCTATATCCCCAGTGAGCTGCTAGAGTGGTCAGCGGCTGGGCGGTGTCAGAGCCTGAGGCCAGCCGGGCCAGAGCTGCGGGGCTGGAGCAGTGCTGGGTCCTCTCTGGGGCTGTGGGCAGGCTGCTCAGTGCCCCGCCTGGACACCCCCTCCTGCTCAGTGCCCCTCCTGGACACCCCCTCCTGCTCGGTGCCCCGCTGGACCACCCGGCTGCTCGATGCCCTGCCAGACCACCCGGCTGCTCGGTGCCCCACCTGGACACCCCCTCCTGCTCGGTGCCCCGCCGGACCACCCGGCTGCTTGGTGCCCCTCCCGGACACCCCCTCCTGCTCAGTGCCCTGCCGGACCACCCGGCTGCTCGGTGCCCCTCCCGGACACCCCCTCCTGCTCAGTGCCCTGCCGGACCACCCGGCTGCTCGGTGCCCCTCCCGGACACCCCCTCCTGCTCAGTGCCCTGCTGGACCACCCGGCTGCTCGGTGCCCCTCCCGGACACCCCCTCCTGCTCGGTGCCCCTCCCGGACACCCCCTCCTGCTCGGTGCCCCGCCTGGACACCCCCTCCTGCTCGGTGCCCCTCCCGGACACCCCCTCCTGCTCGGTGCCCCACCTGGACACCCCCTCCTGCTCGGTGCCCCGCCTGGACACCCCCTCCTGCTCGGTGCCCTGCTGGACCACCCAGCTGCTCGATGCCCCGCCAGACCACCCGGCTGCTCGGTGCCCCGCCTGGACACCCCCTCCTGCTCGGTGCCCTGCCTGGACACCCCCTCCTGCTTGGTGCCCCGCCTGGACACCCCCTCCTGCTCGGTGCCCCGCCGGACCACTCGGCTGCTCGGTGCCCCGCCTGGACACCCCCTCCTGCTCGGTGCCCTGCCCGGACCACCCGGCTGCTCGGTGCCCTACCCAGACCACCTGGCTGCTCGGTGCCCTGCCCGGACCACCTGGCTGCTCGGTGCCCCGCCCGGACCACTCGGCTGGTTGGTGCCCTGCCCGGACTCACAGCCATGGGAGCCTGAGCGACTTTGGAAGGAGAAGGGAATATGTTCGTCTCCAGCAGGCAGGTCTTCTCAGGATAAATTATTCCCAGAAAATTCCATCGTAATTGTTTCCACATTTAATTAGCTTAGTACTGGCAGGTTAGAGTTTGCTTGAGGACTTTAAAGTAGAATTGTGCTTACTAGAGGAAGGCCAGATGCCTCTGGGCGTCTCGGGGGACAGGCTCACCCCAGTGTGATGAGGGGCTGGGGAGGCTGAGCCCTGAACAGGCTGGCACCCCAGAAGGGCCAGGGGGACCCCAGCACACCCTCCCCCCCCCGCCCCAGGGTGCCATGGCCTGTGACTTCTCTGCAGGTTGTAGGTGGCTTCTAGCGGGGAGGGAGTTGGGCCAGAAGCAGCAGTTTTGTCCTCTTTATGTGTGCCTTTTCTGTCTTCTCCACACTGTATTTTCAGGCAAGGAAGAACTGCTTTGCTTTTTCCATATTGAAGTTATAAATGCCATATTTAACGTCACTAACTCCATGTCTGATTTCTAGCCTTTGCTTTACGTAACTTTAGGGAAGATGGAGCGGGGTTTGCAACACCCCTCCAGTTTTAGCAAAGGAGTGAGGCCTGTTTTGACATTTGGAATTAAATCCTGGTTCGAGCCTAGCGTTTTAAATTCATCGTATGATTAAAGCAGCAGGATTTCGATTATGATTGTAGACAGCCCCCCCCCCCTCGTTGTGAAATGTGCCCATAGAAAGAGCCATAGCTCACACAGGCTGCACCCACACCCAGGTCCAGAGCCCACAGCCCACACGGGCTGCACCCAGGTCCAGAGCCCACAGCCCACACGGACTGCGCCCAGGTCCAGAGCCCACAGCTCACACGGGCTGCGCCCAGGTCACACGGGCTGCACCCAGGTCCAGAGCCCACAGCTCACACGGACTGCGCCCAGGTCACACGGGCTGCACCCAGGTCCAGAGCCCACAGCCCACACGGGCTGCGCCCAGGTCCAGAGCCCACAGCTCACACGGGCTGCACCCAGGTCCAGAGCCCACAGCCCACACGGGCTGCGCCCAGGTCACACGGGCTGCACCCAGGTCCAGAGCCCACAGCTCACACGGGCTGCACCCACACCCAGGTCCAGAGCCCACAGCCCACACGGACTGCGCCCAGGTCCAGAGCCCACAGCTCACACGGGCTGCACCCACACCCAGGTCCAGAGCCCACAGCCCACACGGACTGCGCCCAGGTCCAGAGCCCACAGCTCACACGGGCTGCACCCAGGTCACACGGGCTGCACCCACACCCAGGTCCAGAGCCCACAGCCCACACGGGCTGCACCCAGGTCACACGGGCTGCACCCAGGTCCAGAGCCCACAGCCCACACGGACTGCGCCCAGGTCCAGAGCCCACAGCTCACACGGGCTGCACCCAGGTCACACGGGCTGCACCCAGGTCCAGAGCCCACAGCCCACACGGACTGCGCCCAGGTCCAGAGCCCACAGCTCACACGGGCTGCACCCAGGTCACACGGGCTGCACCCAGGTCCAGAGCCCACAGCCCACACGGGCTGCACCCAGGTCCAGAGCCCACAGCCCACACGGACTGCGCCCAGGTCCAGAGCCCACAGCCCACACGGGCTGCACCCAGGTCCAGAAAGGAGCCCCGGCGGGCTCTGCTCGCGCCGCCTCCATCACCCCCGGTAGAGCCGTGTCTCCCACCCACATCCCTAAGCAGTACAGTTCGGCTTTGCTTGCATTGGAGCTTTTTGTGAACGGGACTGCATCATCTGTTTTCTTGTGTTTTGCTTTGGGGGCTAACCCTTGTCAGCAGCCCCCGCGCTGTTGGGCATTGTGCTCGGTTGGTGGTCTTCACTGGTGTGTGACACCACTGCAGCCAAGCCCTTTCTGTCGGCGCCACGGCCTCCCGTCCTCGACTGTTTTAAACAGTGAGCGCTCCGGACGTGGCGCTGCTTACGGCTGGAAGGGCTGGTCTCAGGTTTGCAGAGCTTCCCTAACTGGGCTGGCCACTGTGCTAGTCAGCTATTGCTGCGTAACAGAGGACAGCAGGACTCAGTGGCCTCAAACGGCAGGGTTTCTGTGGGCCAGGCCTTGAGTCCTCTGACCCCGCTCACCGAGTAGGGTCAGGGCAGGGCCCCGGCTGCTTCCAGCTGCACTCAGGGCTCCCCGGCAGGAACAGCCTCTCCCGGGCCACTCAGCTGGGGCCAGTGTTTCCAAAAACAGGCGCACGCTGCTCCGTTCCCACGGGCACGGGGGGAAGGGAGCTCGTGGCCGCCTTTTACTTGGCAGCGCTTGGTTGTGACATTGTGTGCATTCCAGCACCCCACCATGGTGTTTGTGTGTTGGGAGGTGTGGGCGGGGGCCGAGTGTGGGCACCTCCGATGCGCAGCCTGGACCCCGGTGGGCTCATTCAGTGCTGCCCGCCGCTCGGGACTCGCTGCGCCAGCCCACGCTCACTCCTGGCTCCACACCTGAAATCCTTGGATGCTGCGTACCTGCTGGGCATCCTGAGAGGACTCCCACTTACGGCGAGAGGTGGAGCCCTCCCCTCCACAGACACGCGCCCCCATGGCCTCTGCGTGGCTGCAGCGCCCCAGCGCCCTGTGTCCCACCCAGCGGCCGTCCGGAGTCTGATGGCCCCTTGCCACTGCCTGCCTGGCCCTGGCCGCTGCCTCCCTGGTCCCTGCCCTACCCCACCCCTGGAGTCTGTTCACACCGCAGCCAGTGTGTGCCTGATCGTCCCCAGAAGGCCTGTGGCCCGTAGCCCCTAACTCAGCCCAGGCCTGGCCTGTGGGGTCCCCACTGCCTCCCTGCCACATCATGGGGACGACCCTGTCGCATCGGGGAGGGCCTCTGGGGTGTCCTGGGCGGGTGTGGACTGGCCGTGCTTTTTCTCTACTGGTCCCGGGAGGCCGCGGCTGTTCTTGGCAGCGTGGGGTCTGTGGTGGGCTCTTCTGGGAGTCTGCTGCGCGGCCGCGGCCCTGGGGTCGTGCCTCCCTGCTCACGGCGCGGACTTCTTTCCGCGGTCGCTGACTTCATTTGCCGGTGTTCTGGGTCGGCTCCTGGGGCCCTGCGGGTGTGGGTCTGTGCTTGCTGCGGTCTCTCTGTCTGGGCATCAGAGCCCCGTGGCTCCGTGCTGGCCTTGGGGGTGAGCTTTCCCCAGTTGGGCTGTTTGCATCGGAGTCGAGCAGTGGCTGGTTGTGCTTTCCAAGGAACTGGTGTGATCCCGATTTGCAGCATCAGGGTCCTTGCAGATATTTTCTCATTTGTCATTGTCTCTTTAATTGTGGAAGTTGTATTAAGATCTGCATTTTATAATCCGGCACCGAAGTCTGTGTGGGTTTGTTTCTGCCCATCTTACTTTTGCCGTCTTCATGGCTGAGGGTTGGCCTGCTCCTCTGACTACTTCCTGCTGCTGCTTTTGAAAGAAGTTGAAAAACAACTTATGGTTGTTTCCCGAGGCCTGGGATGGTCGCGTCTTCTTCCAGGAAGGCTTCTTCCGGGCTCTGCAGGTGGCTAGGGTGCAACCAGTGAGGACTGCCCCTGGTCCTGCCCAGGTTGGGGTCCCTGGCCCACCTAGCTGCCAGCTCTTGGGCTGCAAACACCCACAGCACCTAGAAGTGTGAGTATGCAGGAGGCTGTCTGAGTAGAAGTGTGAGCGTGTGAGTATGTATTTGGATGTGTGTGTGTGAGCATGTATTAGAGTGTGTGAAAGTGAATGTGACGGTGTGAGCATAAGTGTGAAGTATGAGTATGTGAGAATGAATGTGTCTGAGTGACTGAGTTTGTATATCTGAGTATGTGTGAGTGTGAGGATGTATGAGTGTGAATGTGTGAATGTGTAGGTGTGTGTGATGGTGTGAGAGTGAGTATGTGAGTGTGCGTGTACATGCATGCACATGCGTTTCATTGGAGGGCTGGTGTGAGGGTGGACACTCCGGGGACCAGGTGCGGGCGGCACCCCCAGGCTGCAGCCTTTGGCACCTCCTGTTTTGAGTTTCCCTTCAGAGATTGGCCAGTGTCCCCTCGGCTGTCTCGCTTCCCCACACCTGCACAACTGTCACTGGTCTGGCGTGGGCCGCTGCTTCCCGCAGGTGAACTGATCTGGCTTATGAGTATTTCATTAGCAGTAGCTGGAGCTCGGGGTGGTCTCAGCCGGCTTCCTCACAGACTGGGGTGCTGTCCTGAAGTCGGGGAGAGAGGGTTCCATAGCGTGACTTCTGAGGGCTTTGGTAACTCTGCCAGGGAACTGGTGACTTGTTCATGCTGCTGCTGGCGCCTCTTGGAGTTAGAGAGGGCGAAGAAAAAGGATCGCACCACGATTGGAGGCAGGGCCCTGCTTGCTCTTCCTTGCTTTGTTTCTGGGCTCTTCACAGTTCGGAGTCCACTGTTGCTAAAGCCCGGCTGTACCGAGCGGGCTCCTGTCCGCTACCAGGCTGTCCGTACCTCCTGGGCTGTCGGAGCGTCTTGGGATGGCCCCGGGGAGCCGTGTCAGCGGGCAGCTCAGGATGAGACTGATGGGAGGGCGCCCCTGGGCCCCACTTCTTCATCCCGCCCCACGTGCGTGTCCACACGAGCTCAGGGCTGGGAGCTAGAGGTGAAGGCGGGCGGGCCCCAGTTCTCGGGAATGTAGATCACAGTGGGGAAGCAGGCGTGGAGTGCGGCCAGGGGAGGGGCTGGGGCGGAATCTGCACAGGTGGGCGCCCGGTCACGGTTTCCCCTTCTGAGCCCATGTGTCGTTGTGTGGCTGACAAGTCCTCAGTCCAGGGCCACGTTGCTCTGTGTTCCTCTGGCTCTTAAAATCCTTGTGCCCTGCAAGCTCCCTGGTGCATGCATGGGACAGTGGCAGAAACCAGACTCATACAGAGCCGCTGGCATGGGGCCCCTGCGGTGCCACCGTGTGCGGGGTGCGCAAGGTGCAGCCGGTCAGGGCCCTGCTGTGTGCTGCCCCACCTGCCTGCCCAGAGCCCGCTCCTGCCGCCCCGGGCCCTGCGGCTCTGCAGGAGGAGGTCAGATCCCTTGGGAAATGTCTGCTTCAGGACCCCCGGCTGCCCAGGGCTGGGTGCGCAGGGCTGGGCAGGAGTGGTGGGTGGGCCTGGGCAGGTGGACCCCTTCCCTCCCCGCCCTACCTCAAGCCAGAAACAGACGCGAGGATGTGATTCTGAAGGGGACGTGTGGCATGGAGAGCAGGGCCCCAGCACAGTGGATGCCTGGGGGGGGGGGCTTGCAGGGAGGGGAGGGCCCTGCTGCTGCTCCCCCTCCAAGGGGCATCGGCTCCCCTGAGGCACCAGGGCTGTCTGGTTGCAAGGTCATTAGAGGCCAGGTCAGAACGGCTGGTAGGACTTGAATAACAGCCCGTGCTCTAGGGTCTCAGCCGCTCGATGGTAGAGAGCTGCTCACAGGAGGGCGGTGGCCGCTGCACTCCCTCGTGGGTAGCTTCACCTTGGCGCTGCCGTGCCCACCCCGTGTCCAGATGCCTGTGACACTGCTGTCAGGGCGCCTCCACAAGCACCCTCTGGTTTCACTCAGCTTCTCTCCTCTGCTTTTAATTTAAAGCCGTATCAAAAGATACTCCAGATAATTAGGTTCCCACTGTGGAGAGCAAAATAAAGCTCAATTTACTAGGCACGAAGACGATCTTAATTAGAAGAAGACTTACAATAAATGTTAGCGGGTAGCGTTAGGACTCGGATGGCTTATTAACCCTTTTCATTTTCGGGAAATGCCTGGTGACTGCTAATGAGGGGCGAGCAGAGCCCGTCGTGGGGCATGGACAGTGGAGCGCTGGCAGGGGCTGGCAGGGGCTGGCATGGGCGTCCAGACACCAGCACCTATCAAAGCAGGGCAGGCAGCTGTCGGAAGAAATGACCCAGTGCTTGGGTGCCTTTTTTTTTTTTTTTTCAATAACAGCTTTATTGAGATGTAATTTATATACCATAAAAATCAACCTTTTTTAAAGTGTAAAGTTCAGTGGCTTTTAATATATTCACAGAGTTATTCAGCCATCACTGACATCTAATTTTAGAACATTTTTATCACCCAGACAAAAGTCCTGTACACGTTAGCAGCCACCCCTTGTCCCCCTAAGCCCTGATCTACTTTTCATTTCTGGATTCGCCTGTTTGGGATTTTGCTATAAAAGGAATCTTATAATATGTGGTGTACAGCTTGTTTTATTTTGCAAAATGTTTTCAAGATTCCCCCATGTTGTAGCATGTATCAGAACCTGATTGCTTTTTATTGCTGAATAATAATCCATTGGACAGTTAAAATACATTTTGTTCGTCCATTCATCCATTGATGGGGATTGTGATTGTGGCTGCTTCCCCTTGTAGCTGTTGTGAATAATGCTGCCAGGAGCATTTGAGTAGGGACGTAACATTTTGTGTAGATGTGTGTTATTTCTCTTCGGTATATACTAGGAGTGGAATGGCTGGGTCAGATGGTAATTCAATGTCTAACATTTTGAGGAAACACCAAGCTTTTTTCTAAAGTGGCTGCACTGTTTTACAATTCCACCAGCCGTGAATTAAGGTTCCATTTTCTCCATGTCCTTGCCCACACTTGTTGTTGTCAGTCTTTTTGGCCACAGCTTCGTAATAGCCTGGAGTGGCATTTCTGTGGCTTGCCTCTGCGCTCTCCTGATGGCTAGTGATGTTGAGCGTCTTTTGAGTGCTTTTTTGGCTTTTTGTACATCTTCCTTGCAGAAACGTGTATTCCTAATCTTTGCCCTTTTTAAAAATAAATTGTCTTTTTGTTGAATTGTAACAAGTCTTTATGTGTTCTGGACATACAGTCCCTATCCAAAATGTGAAATGCCAGAGTTCTCTCTCGTTCTTTGGATTGTCTATTCACTTTATTGATGTGTTCTTTGAAGACAAAAGTTTTTTATTTTGCTGAAGTCCAGTATATCTCTTTTTTTCTTTTGTGGCTTGTGCTTTTGTTGTCATACTTAAGAAACCATTGCCTCTTCTAAGGTCATGAAGATTTGTGCTTGTGTTTACTTCGAAGACTTGAAGTTTTAGCTCCTCTATTTGGGTGTTTGATCTATTTTGATTTATTTTTTATATATGGTGTGACGTAGGGGTTCCGCTTCGTTCTGTTGCATGTGGATATCCAGCTGTCCTAGCACAATTTGTTGAAAAACGATTCTTTCTCCCTTGAATTGTGTTGGCACTCTTGTCAGTAATCAGCTGATCATAAATAGGTTTCTTTCTGGACTTTCAGGTTTGCTTCATTGACCTACATGTTTATCTCAGGCTGGAACCAAGGGCGTTGGTTGTTGTAGCTTTGCAGTAAACTTTGCAGTTCGGAAGTGTGAGTTCTCCAGCTGTGTTTTTTTCCAAAATGTTTTGGGTATTCTGGGTCCCTTGCATTTCCATATGAATTTTGGGATCAACTTGTCAATTTCTGCTCAAAAACCCACAACTACTGTAGATAACAGTTTTAAACTTTCCAGCTCATGAACATAGATAAGTAAATCTATCTATTTAGGCTTTTTTTTATTTTAACTTCTTTTAAAAGTGTTTTAAAGTGAAGCATTTTTAGTGTACATTTATCACCCTATGCTTTAAAGCTTATTAACGATATTTTATTCTTTTTGACACTATTGTAAGTGTTCTTAATTTTGTATTTGGAAGGTATAATGTATAAAAATACAATTGATTTTTGCATATTCATCTTGCATTCTGCATCCTTTGCTGGACTTGTCTATTTGTTCTGTGGTCTTCCTAGTGGATTCCATGTACCTTCTGTGTACAGGCCGTGCCAGCTGAGAGTGGTCAGGGTTTTGTGCCTTGCTCTCCAGTTTTCCTTTATCAGAGCGAGGAGACACCCTTCATCGGTGTGTTGCTGCTTCTCTACGCAGGAGGGCTGCATTTTGCCACGCGCTGTCTGCACCTGCAGGGGTCTCTATTTGGCCAGCACACACACCCCTTGACTTTCAGGTGTTAAGCCAGTCTTGCGTTTTTGGGATGTGTCCCCTTGGTCATGGCATGTCTGGGTGGTCTTGGGTCAGAGGTAGACGAACTCATTGTGGGAGTCTCTGCTTGTGGGCCAGCCCGACCATACTGTGGCTCCGGGGACGAACCCAGCCCCCGCTTCCCAGGGGACCAGGTCGTATTCGGATAAAACTTCTCTCCTGGGCCTCGGGACAGGAATGAAGGCCTCATGAAGTTGTCGTGCTGAGGTCAAGCTGAACTCAGAGAGTGGCAACACAGGGCACGCGCGTGGGGAGACCCTGGGTGCTGAGTTGGCCAGGTGTGGGGACGTGGACTGCAGGCAGCTGACCTGCAGGCAGATGTGTTCACAAACATGTATGAGGCCAGGAAGTGGGTAGGAGTCATTCTGTTCATTCCAGGCCCCTAGGAGGCCTCCTCTTTGTTTACGCGCCTCAGGACTTGTTTCCCATTTCCCTCTCCTGCTGCTGCATGGGGACCCCCGGAGCTTGTGAAGGTGCAGATGTCCCCCCATCCCCTCCTGTCCTGGTAGAGGCGGAGGCTGAGCCAATGGCAGCTCTGCAGAGGTGTTGAGGGGCCAAGGGGCCTCGCCTGCAGAGCACGTTCATGGAGGGTGGAGCGGGCAGTGAGTTTCCATCTCCTGGGCTCTTTATTCAGCATCCACGGGGCCTTGCTGCCTGTCCCAGGGGCTCTTGAGAGCCCTGCCCACAAAGCCAATGCAGGTCCAGTGGCGGCTCGGACCCTGTCTCACATGGTCCAGGTCCACAGCCTGGACATGGTCTCTGTGTGCACACATGCGTGTGCGTCATACACTGCGTGCACACTCACAGATCCGGTCCCAGACACTAATGCGTGCACAGGTGCCCCTAGTTCTGCGTCCCCCGCTGTGTGAGCCCTGGCCAGTACCCCTGAAACAGTGCCAGGACTGCTCCGCCCCCCAGGGGGGCCGCGTGCAGCTCTCCCTCCCTCCATGAGTGCTGAGCGCGCGGGAGGTGTGATGACCTGCACCGACCACTGAGGGGCGGCGCCTCCTTCCTGGAGTCCAGAGTTAACCACTAAGCACAGAGAGAGTTATCAGGTCCTAGATGCTGGCCACACCCTTCTAAACTGTCTGTGAGTTTAAGCATTAGTGCAGGGCGAGAGTCAGTTACCAGGAAGCAAGAAAGCAGTTAAGCTGCCTTGATTTTATTTCGTGGTGTCCTGCCCCAAATAAGTTGGCCTCCATTCCCAGACAGATGCTCTCACGAAGCGTGTGGAGTGGGCTGGGCAGGCTGTGAGCGCCGTTGCGGCTGGACTCCTGCTGCCGGCTCCATCTACCCCTACCGTGGGCCTGTAGGAAGTGGGCACCTCCTCCCCGCTGTCCCGCCTGCAGCCAGTGGCCTGCGGCGGTCGTCCTTCTCCTCCACCCTTGGAGCAGTTCTGCCACCAGCTCACAGATGAGGAGTGAGCCGCGGGAGGCTCGTGGTGGCACCTGTGTCCACCCTGTTGGGCCTGTGCCTTGTCCAGGGCCAGCTGGGAGGTGGCCTGCGGTGAAGGTCTTGGGAGCGCAGCCGCAGTTGGCAGGACGAGAGGTGTGTCGGCACCCATGGGAAGGGCTTTCCACTGTGTTCTGGGCGGCCTCTGAGGTGGAGCCAGGGCAGGCCCTGCTCGAGTTCCTGGCTAGCGCCCGGTGGCCAGAGTGTGACTACCCTGCTCGCTGGCTGTGGTGGCGGCTTTGGGCAGAGCCTAGGCGGCCCTCCCCACTCTCCAGGCCCGCGGCCACTCCTAGGCTGGTTGGGGCTGGCGGCCCCTCAGATGCCAGGGGTCGCTGGGTGTGGGGAGGGAGGAACCGGGCTTCAGAGCTAGACAGACCTGGGTTCCATGCTGTTCTGGGTTCTGAGCAGGCGAGTGGCTCTCATGGCCCGGTCCCTTCCTCTGAGAAATGGGGCTCTTGCAGGGTCAGAGACAAGGCCATCTCTGGTCGTGTCTGGCTGGCCCCTACCCTTCCGAGGAGCAGCCATGGCAGGGATGGGCCTTGAGTGTTCATGAAACCCTCTTCCCGGGCTAGGACCAGAGTGCCGAGGGCAGCTGGCGAGTGCCCTGTGTCCATGCAGGTGCTGGGTGCTGGGTGCTGGGTGCGGTCAGGGAGGGCAGCCGGCCCGCAGGTGGAGCCATTGTGGGGGCGGACGTCAGAGCCTCCCCCTCGTAGAGACGCCGTTCCTTCCCTGTGGACGTGGTGACCTGCGGCCTTTCCAAGAGCGGGGCAGGTGGCGCTGGGCTCCTTCTGGAGGGTTGCGCCAGCCTGGGACCCTGCCTCCCGTGTGCTGTGGTTGTAGAAAGGGCCTCGGGAGAGTCGTCTGTGTGGACGCCACTCGGGGCGCGGGGCCCCCTCATGGCTGTACCACCCTTGGAAAGCTGGCTGGCTGTCCCACTGGGAGTAGGTGGTCTTAGAAAGGGCGCCCTCCCCGGGGGGCCGTGACGGCATCTCTGCAGGCTCACAGCCATGTCAGTGCAGACATCCTGCGGGAAGATGCTCTTGAGGGTGACTGGGTGGTCAGCCCCCTGCTCACGCCCACCCCCTGGTGACACGGAGGTCACCTTCAGACTCGCTACGGCCCCAGGAGCAGCCAGCCTGGGCACTGGGCTGCGGGAAGCACGTACAGTCCATCACCCATCTGTTCTCTTTCCAGTGTTTTTCTGTGTTTGGCTTGCCCTTTTCTGTAAATCTATTTATAAAGAGAACACTATATAATTACCATAAATAAAAAAGCAGTAGCGTAGTCCTAAGTGGAAACTAGCCCTAAAACCTATTAAAGCTTTAAAAAGTTTATTTTTCTAACACCTAAAAATTCTCTCATGTTCTCTTTAGAGGAATGCTGCCTGAGCTCCACCAAGCATTTCTGTGAAAGCTCTCGGCCCTGCCCTGGGGCAGCCCATCTTATTTTAGTTCTGTTCTGGTAATCTGGCACCCTGTTAGTCATCAGGGAGCTGGGCCTCTGGAGACGGATGAGCTGGCAGGTGCTGGGAGAAATGAGGGGAAGAGCTCACCCACCATCAGGCGTTGTTCTTGCAGCCATCAGGACAGGGGAGGGGGCGTCCTAGGGGAAGGGCAGGGGCGGGAGCGTCCAGCAGGGGAAGGGCAGGGGCATCCTAGGGGAAGGGCCTCGGGCCTTGGCAGAGGCTCTGTGATGCCTTCGGCTTAGAGGGACAGTGCAGAACCTTCTAGAGAAGAGGGTGCAGCTGTGTCTTTGCGTTGGGATAAAAGTGTGCTGAGCCCACAGATGCCAGGAAGCCCAGGAGTGACAGGTCCTGGGTCTGGGCTGGACTTGGTACTCTGGGAAGGAGCGAGCCCTTGGAACTCGGGCCTGGAGACTGGGGTGACAGGGCCTCTCTGAGTACTTCCCCCCACTTAGAGTTGAGGAAACTCAGCAGGCAGTTCCATTTTATTGGCAGGGATGGGCTGTTGCCAGTGTTGCCAGTGCAGGTGGCATTTGTTTGAACCTTGCAGTGGCCATGACCACCATCCCCAGGGCACTCCTGTCAAGGCTGGGGCTCCCCGTGGCACCCACCTGAAACCCCGTGGTGCCTCCCAGTCCCAGCACATGAGCTTGTCACAGGTGCCGCTGTAAGCAGGGCGCTGGCTCCGTCGAGACCTGGGTAGCAGGACGGGTGCTCAGGGGGCCAGGGGCGTGGGCACCAGGGTGGTAGCCTTCCAGGAGCCCAGGATGGTGCCCTCTGTGCACCTAGTAACGTACGAACCGCGGGGGCAGGCTGCCATGACCCAGGTTTGACCACCTGCACTGGCTCTGCCCAGATGTGTCTTCCCAATGACGGCTGCTTTGTGGCTCTTTACTTTCAACTGAGAGTCATCGAGCTTGTCATGGTCAGGTGTGTCAGGGCCAGCGTCGGGGAGGAGCGTGGGTGGCAGGCGGGCATTGGGGGTGCCGGTGGCAGCAGCAGTACGTGTGCCCAGCGCCGTCTGCGGCCCCCAAGAGCTCCTGCCGCCTTTGCAGTGCAGAAGCGAGGAGGCACCCTCCCGCCCGCTGTGTCTCAACATCACGAGCCAGTAGGGACCCTGCTTCTGTCGTCTGTGGCCGCCCAGGGCTGGAGCCTCACACAGCGCTGCTGAGCCGCGCGTCGGCCTGCTCCGAGCTGTCCGGGAGCACCGCCTTGAGCGCGGCGTGGCCGAAGCGGCCCAGGGCCAGCACACCGCCTCTCTGCCGTACGTACAGCCTCAGCTTGTCCTGGAAGGTCTCCCCCAGGAAGCTGTAGATGAGGGGGTTCAGGCAGCTGTTGGAGAAGGCGGCGAGGTTGACGATGTGGCCGGTCAGGGGGTAGGCGTGGCGGAAGGACTGCCGGCAGGAGGCTGCCCCGGGCTGCGTGCGCTGCAGGAGGTGGACGCTGAGGAAGACGTTCTCCGGGAGCCAGCAGACGAAGAACACCAGCACCACGGCCAGGATCATCCGCAGGGCCCTCTGCCGTCGCAGCCGCAGGCCCTGGTGCCCGCGCGCCCGGACCAGCGCCCGCACGATGAGCGAGTAGCAGAGGCCGATGACGGCGAAGGGCACGATGAAGCCCAGTGTGACCTCCAGCCACTGCACCTCCTTGGCGTCCGCGAAGCAGAAGCAGACCTCCTCGGTGTGCTGCAGGTGGGCGGCCGTGAAGGGCACCAGCGTGGCCGAGACAGAGGCCATCCAGATGCAGCCGCAGCTCAGCCTGGCGCGGTGCTTGGTGCGCAGCAGGCCGCAGCGCATGGCCCTGGCCAGGGCGACGTAGCGGTCGAAGCTCATCCAGGTGAGGAAGAAGATGCTGCTGTACATGTTGACCTGCAGGAAGAGGGACATGAAGGTGCAGAGGGCCGTGAAGTCATAGTAGCGCTCGTCCAAGTTGAACACCTCGATGAGCGAGTCGGCCACCAGGATGAGGTCCGCGGCCGCCAGGTTGATGAAGTACAGGTCAGGGATGGTCATCTTGTCGCGGAAGCTGATGTTCACCACCAGAATCAGGAGGTTCCCCACGAAGCCGACGGGAAACAGGAAGATGGTGTAGAGGCAGGAGAGGAGCAGGCCGATGGCGTAGTGCTGCCGCTGCGCGGGGCTGCCGGCCTGCTGTGGGAGCGCCGTCCCGTTGAGCAGCTCCGCGAGGCCGGGCAGCCCTGTCCCCACCGCCACCTCCATGCCCGAGGCCTGGGCTCCGGGAGCCACGGCTGGGCTCTCGCTCGGGGGTTCAGGACTGGCCACAAGGCTTGCGGAAGTCCATCTTTAGGAAGGAAGGTGGTTCTTTTCTCAGCGAGGGGAACCTTTGTCACACTGAGACGTCCTCACAGGTGGCACCTGCAGCGGTGGGTGCCCTGGCGGTGCCTTACTTACAAGCCAACTTGGAGCGGTCGGTCTGTAGCGTCCCCAGTGTCGTCGGGGCCGTCCCCGCGTGGGGGTGAGCTGCTCTCCTCAGAGCTGCAGCCCGGCTGACCTGGGAGGAGGGAACGGAAGGCGGGTAAGGGTGTGATTTGCGGCCTCCTCGAGGCCGTGCCCAGCACCACCAGCTGGTCTGATGGCCGAGGGTGGTGTGGGCACTCAGGGGAGGTGGCCCCCCAGCTTCTCGTCCTGGCGTATCGACTGGCGGGAAATGCCCATCCAACCCGCGGGCCCCTCAATGGGCCCTGGGCACGGCAGTCAGGCGGGTGCTCAGGAAGCCGTGAGGCTGCGGGTGTGAGGTTCCAGGAGGACGTCTGCGTACCGGGGGGGGAGACAGAATGGATTCCCACAGCTTTGGAGAGAGAGGTGAGCTAGGGACGGAAAAACCCAGCTTTCCTGAAAGACAGTGAATCCAGAAAACTTTGTGGGAATTGGAGCAATAAAATGGATAAATTTAGCTTTTTTGCTTACAACTAATTACTGAGTTTGGGTGAAATGAAACTCTTTCGTAATGGAGAAAGAGCAAGAATAAGGAATAAAAGTAATAATTATTTTAGAAAACATTATTTAAATTTTGTTTATTTTAACAGATTATTGTGAAACCAAATGTATTTTTTGTTGTTGTTGTTTTAATTGGAAGGTTTTTTCCCTAGTATTATAGGGAATATTTCTGATCTAATGGAAAGAAAGAAGTTCACATTATAAACGTGACTGTTGTGGTGGTCTTTTTAAATGCGCTTTTGTTGAAATGTATTAACACACCGTGTAACCCGTCCAGGGCACACAGGCGAGGGGCCCATGTGTCGTCACAGTCATGCAGCCATCACCATGACCCATCTTAGAACATTTCACTACTCCAAAAAAGAAAGACGAAAGGAAGACAGCAAGCCCAGCACATCCCACACCTCCCCCCGCCCCTTCCTCGCCCACTGGGGTTGGCGGTGTGTTTGTGCTGCTGCCGAAGCAGCAGGAAGGCGCGCTGTTAGCTGCGGCCCGTGGTCGGCGGTGGATGTGTTTTCCCGCGTGCCCTCTGCTGTTAGCTCCTCGGCATGGTGGCGCGTGGTAGTTCTAGTTCATGACGCAGCTTTGGTGTCTGCGCTCTTACCCAGTCCTCGTAGGACCGATTCTATTTCTTGTAGTGCTCCTTGTGGCCTAGCAACTGGGCCAGTACGCCGTGGTGGGGTCTGGGCCTTGGTTTCTGGCCGGGCCATGTGTGAAGTGGGCGTCTTGTCACTTGATTTCACTCTGCCCCCAGAAGTCCTCTAGGGAGTGGCTGTGGCTTCCGGCTGGGTGCAGGGGAGCTCTGTCCTGCGGGCGGGACCTTTGGCGATGTCGGGGCAGCTTTGGCTGCCATAACCAGGAGAGCTGCTCCTGGTATCTGGCGGGCACCCCACCCTGCAGAGAGTGGTGCCCAGGAAGAGGACCAGGCCCCAAGGCCAGAAGTCCCTGACCTGTCACATTGAAATAAACGGGTTTTCTTTTGAGATCAGAGTCATTTCAAAGTATTGCCCAGTTGGACCAGAGATTTTTTGAATTATAGTGTGAAATTACAGCTTAGAGAAGGAAAAGGAAAAGAAATTACTCCTTGGTGTCAGTTATAAAAATATTGAATCATCTTTGCTCAGCTGGGGTGATAAATCTGATTATTCACTCATTTTACTTTCTTGACTCATCTCTGGTAGCTGAATGGATCTGCCCCACGTAAAGGTCTTTGTCTCAGACTCTGTGGGGAAGCTCAGCGCCTCTGGGTGTGGCCTCAGGATTGAAAATCTCCTTTTGAAAACTACTCAGAGTATTTCTTTTGCTCATTAAATGTAGAAACTCTGGAAAGTTTACACTGCGTTTTTAGAGGAATGTTTAAAGGTAAATCCCTCCACATGGATTTGTTCTCTGGACGGTAATTGTTAAAGTAAGTGGGAAGCAGTGACAGAATGAGTGCCCACTTTCCTTGCCACGTGAGGGAAGGGAGGCGTTGGGCCCTGACATTGTCTGTCCACGCAGCCCCTCCCTGCAGCTAGCCCCGAGTTTGTACACACAGAAGTGGGCATTAAGCCCTGAGATACTGTCCGGCTTCAGATTTCCCCTGCTTGTACAGTCAGGAGAGCTAAGGTGGCCGGTGGGCAGCCGGGGGCCAGATCTCGGCATGGCATGCCCTCCCCCTGTACTGTCCCCTCGGTAGGCGTGTCACCCGACTTTGTGGGAGCAAGGTGCATCCTCGCTGCAGTGGGCTGCGGCAGGCCACTGGGCACTGGACTCCAGCAGGCACTGTGACAAGTACCTTCACGCAAAGCCTCCCTCCCAGCTGCCACGTCCAGAGCTGCGGGTGGATTGGGCGGCTCTTGTTGGGAGAACTGTGGGCGTCTGGGGTTTTTCGGAACCCCAGTGCCCCTCTTGTCAGGGGCACGCATCCACCCACTGCAGGAGAGGCGGGCCAGCAGCCCGCATCAGAGGCTTGCAGCATGTGGCCGCCTACTCTGCCTGCCTGGAACCAGGTCCCTGGACGTCAGGGCCGGGGGCTGAGCCTTACCTGTGCTGTGGGGCCGTGTTCCCGGGAGGCTCACATCAGGCTGGAGATGTGTCCTAAGCTTTCCATGGAGTAGAGGTGCTCCCCTGATGGCAGCTGCAGAGTGCGCTGTCCCAGAGAGGATGGACGTGGCTTTATAGGCTCCCAGGGCCATCGCATATGCGCTGGCTGGGTGTGGGCAGCGGCCCCTGGAGGCAGCGTTAACCGTTACTCTGCCGGCCCTTTTTCTCCCACGCTCAGCACTGAGCTCCATCCCACACACAAAGTTTTATGCAAGTTTCCAGTACCACTGCTTCCCTTTTCCCACTGATCCAGTTATTTGGTTTAAGTTTGAAGGGATTGAAGTAGGAATTGTCTTTTAGATAATAACCTGTCGTATTTGTTGAAACGCATGTTCTTGCTTGTTTTAGAACTGACTGGTTTTAAAAGCAAACACTAGATTTTGTAAATTTAGATAGTAGCATATGAACGATACGTGGAGAATTTAGGAATGTCACGAAGACCTTTGTAGAAAGAAAAATTAAACCTAAGAAGTACCAGGCATTTTTTGGCTAGTAAATTAGGATCAAGGTTGTTCTGCTCTCGGTGCCAGCTGCGCCTCGGCGCTGTCCTCCTCGGGCCGCAGGAGCCTGTCTGATGGCCCATCCAGGCTGGTGGTGACAGAGGGCCCTCTTCCCGTCCCGGCCGCCGCCTCCTGCGTGGGGCCACCTCCCCCCTGCTGCGGGCTCTTGGGGTCTTGCCAGCAGCCTGATGAAGCCCCCAGGCGGGGGCGGAAGCTCCACTCCTGCCGCCACACCCCAGCATGCGGGGCTGGCCTCCCACGGCGCCCCTGGGGCTCACCTCGCCTGGGCAGCTGTGTAGACATGAGGATTCTGACCTCACTCATTGGCACTTTCTGCTTGGGCACCCCCCCCCCTTTTGTTTTTTGTCATGGGCAAGGTCCAGGAATCAAACCCGGGTCCCTGGCATGGCAGGCGAGAATTCTGTCTGCTTGCTCTCTTTTTACCTTTTTAATTTTGGGGGGCTACAGGGTCATCTTGGAGGTCATTGCTTTGCTGAGCCCCGGCTGGGAGGGGCACAGGGCAGGGCTACCGGCTGGGCCCATCTCCAGGACACCGCTGGACCCTTGGTCCTGATGGCCAGCACGACTGAGCCCCGATTTGCCATTTAGGGTGAGCCTGTTGCAAGCAGCATCGAGAGGGTCCTGTACAACAGCAGTTTAAACCTCTGGGTATGTGTTTTGGGAAATATACACATTTTTCAGTAGGGAATTTGGTTACATTTTTTAGGGAAAAGTAATAACATTTAGGGCTCCTTTCAGCTTCACAAATTCTAAGACTCTTCATTTGTTAGCTCTGTGTGTGTGTGAGTGTGCGTGTATGTGGGTGTGTGTGTGATGATAAAATAGATGTGGCTGGTTGGAGTCTAGACTTTTTTTAGGCTAACCCTGAACTCAAGACTGTTTCAACATTAAAAATGCCTGAAACACCATTTTGAAAGAATTGGGACATGAGTAACCACAGCTTCTTGTGAATTAAATAAATGAAATAAGAAGTCCAAACACTGAAATAGCTGTGCTGCCTAAAATAGCCCCAGCGGATATGTGCACCCTGTGCCCTGCCCACGCCCCTGCCCGCACCCCTGCCCACGCCCCTGCCCGTGCCCCTGCCCGCACCCCTGCCCACGCCCCTGCCCATGCCCCTGCCCACGCCCCTGCGCATACCCCTGCCCACACCCCTGTGCATGCCCCTGTCCCGCACCCCTGCCCACGCCCCTGCACATGCCCCTGCCCATGCCCCTGCCCCGCACCCCTGCCCACGCCCCTGTGCATGCCCCTGCCCACGCCCCTGCCCGTGCCCCTGCGCATGCCCCTGCCCTGCGCCCCTGCCTGTGCCATCTTGTGGATCCACTTGGGCTGGCTGTGGACAGGACTTTCCGGTTCTGTGCTTCAGGCGTGTTTTTAGACTCAGGAGCTAGGGCCGGGGGTCTTGGAGGCCAGCGGGGGTTAAGTCCCCTGTCTGACATCGGGGTTCCAACCCAGTAAACCTGACCCATGTTTTCCCCAGGCTGGGACATGAGAGGATTCTTTAAAATCTTTGAAGTCCGACTTGCAGTGGCACTTCCTGGGTGGCAGCCCCTTGGGGACTTTCCCACGCGCTTTCCCAGGCCATCCTGGAGGCCCGGGAGGCCCTTCCTGTCCTTTCACAGGGGAGAGGAGGCCGCAGGCGGGTGCCAAGCACACCAGGCCTGCGGCCCGCTCGCCGGTGTGGCCCCACCGGCCGCCGCCCCTGGCCTGTCTGTCTTCGTGGAATTCGGTTTCTTCAAGGCATTTTTTTAGGTTAGATTTTGGACCTCCCTGAAATAGGACCCAATCTGATCAGCGCTCTTTGGTTAAGGCTGCACATGCAGCACACCCCGACGCTGCATAGAGAACGGGCAGGTGCTGGCAACTCGAGGTGGGTGGTCGGCGGCCAGGATCCCCCCTCCAGGGAAGCCCTGCGGGAAGCCCCGGCCCCTCCTAGACCCTCACATTCGCTGCTGGGGCCCTTGTGGGGTGGGCGGGCCTGCACTCCCCAGTGTTTCCTGAGCTCCTCCTCCCGAGCTCCCTGCCGAGTCTGCTGCTGGGAGAGGCCCGTGGGCCTGGCTCCCTCCACTCGGGGCAGGCCACGGGCGCTGCCGGGCTGGGTCCCGCTCCCTTCTCTGGGCGCCAGAAGGTCACGGGGCCTCGGCACCATCTGTGAAGGGGGTGTGCGGGGATGTGCGCGTGGCACGGACTGCCTGCATTGGGGTGTCCCGCGAAGTACTGGAACGCTCCCTGCGCCTCTGGCGAGTGGCCTCAGGAAGCTCAGTCAGTGGCGTGTCTGCCTGTGCAAGCCAGGACTGTTGTGGCCCAGCCCTCTGGGGACGTGGTGGGAGGGAGAGTGCAGCAGCAAAGGGCTTCTAGGGTTGGCTCCGTGACTCAGTTTACCCTTCAGACATTAGGCCGCACAAGGAAGAAATGCTGAAATTGATCTCCCTGTTGAAAGACCAGCCAACCCCACCGTGGACACCAAGGAGAAAGCAGGGTGCCCTCGGGGTGTGGCCCAAAGTGGCATTCTCCAGCACACAGCGTGCCTCTGAAACATCCAGACTTGTGGGCAGAGGGCTGCCTCCCTGCGTGGTGGAGATTGTGATCAGACTTCACCTCTGAGGCGCTTTCAGAGCACATCTGCGGGCTTCATCTCAGGACCGCCCTGGGAGCTCGGCAAGGCCAGTTGCTCCCTTAGGACCAGGGCTCGGGGCTCAGGGGACTCCACAAGGGCCCCGGCAGGGAGCATCTGAGCCCTCTGGAAGTTTTGGGGCTGCGCCCATGGTGGTCCCCGTCACCCTCGGTCTGCTTCCTGCTGGCTTGGAGGGTGCTGTGCTGCCAAGAGATCCTGCAGCCCCACAGCCCCAGGGGTCGGCTCCTGCCACGTATGGGAACCTTTGATTCTGGGTGAGGCCAGCGCCGTGAGGGGACTTTCTGGCGGCTTCTGGGGGCCTTCCTTCCGACAGAGCCAGCCCTTAGCCTGGCGGTCCATGGGGCGACGGGGGCATGCCCTGTGCGGGCCAGGGCATGTTGACATGGCCTGGGGTGCAGGCTGGGGCTGACTCCTAGAGCAAATGGGTCCCCAGCAGTCCATCTTTCTGCCTTTCCCTTTGTGGGGAGGAATTTGACGTGTTCAGCCCTCCAATGCTGCTGGTGCTGCCCTCTGGGTAGCAGCCTCTTTGCCTGGCTCTGGGACTTCTCAACAGTGCCCGTGGTCCTTTGGGAGTCTGTGCCATTGGCGGCCAGCGCTCGGCCTGGAGTCAGGTGGCTGCCGTGCAATGGAGGCGCACAGGCTTCCGCCCTGGGAAGGCGCTTGGGGGTGGGCTGCCGGGGAGCAAGGTTGAGGGCCGGAGCATTGGGGACCCCCAGGCTGCTCGGGTGGGACCTGCTCCATCATTCTGTGTATCGGTGCCCCCCCTCAGAAGCTTCTCTTTAAAGAAAGAACCCTCCTGTTTAGAAGGAAAAGCCTGACAGCCTCAATTTACGTTGTTGTGTCTGGATTCTAAAATTATTCCTTTAAACTGAAATACCTAGAAAGTTGGTATAGTCCAGTCTCATTGAAGATAAATTCCACTCGCAAAGCCGAGCAAAGCCCTGGGCTGGACTCGAACGCATTGCAGGTGGAGATGCCCCTTCCTGGGCCAGGCGCTTGGGAGCGCACAGGCTGGCCCCTGGCACCTCTGGCATCTGCTAGCCAGGAGGCCCTCCGTGAAAGGCTGGGGAGGAGGCTGCATGGACTTGGGGTGGGCCCAAGGCCGGAGAGCTGCCTTGGTGGATGCGGGAGAGATCCGGGCTCGCCAGGACAGCGCCGGGTCCTCGCAGGCGTTGCCCCACCCCACCTGCCGGACGTGTCCGTTTGCCAAGTTGCTCCAGCAGTGGCTGAGTTCCCACCGGCCGGCACAGTAATGCTTTTCCATTGGCAGCTTTGTGTGGTTCTCTGGTACTGGGGACTTCCTTTGTTTCCCAGTTTTTCTACTCTTTATTTTCTCTCAGTATTTCCAGAATATTTCCCTTAATCCAGTCGTGGGCCTCTGCCTTGACCCTCTCATATTCTCCTTTCTGTCTTATTTTCCATTTTTGTCTTTCTGTTTTTAGTCCAAGAGATTTCCTAAACTGCTCTTCTGATCTTTCTATGTAATTAAAATTTTATGGTATTTTAAAGTTTTAATAACTTTTTTTGAATATCCTTTTTTATAGAGGTATAATGCTGTGTGTGCAGACATTGGTACAGTTGTGGTTTTTAAACCAGAACCTGGAGAGTTGTCCAGATCCCTTTCTAGGCTGGCCTCCTCCCCTGACGGAGGCCACCACTGTCCTGACTGCTGGCCCCATAGATTGGCCTGAGTGGCCTTGAACTTATAAATGGACAGATAAAGGGAATACACAGAATATTATTCCATAAATGGAATCATGCACTGCATGTTCTCTTTATATTTAAAATGGATCTTTTTTGTTTAAAATCATTCTGATAATCTCTGTTTTTCATTGGACTTCTAGCCCATTCACATTTAGTAAAGCCACTGTTATGGTTGAGGGCACATCTCCTTGCTATTTGGTGTCTCCTCTGTTCTTCGCGCCTTTGCAGCTCCTCTCCTGCCTTCGTGATGTGGTGACCAGGGGTCCCAGCTCACACCCTGACCTGGTTGCAGGCTGCAGGCAGCAGGGTCATGGCAGCTCCTTGGCCTGGCTGCCCCTGACAGCTTCACACCTGCCCCACCCCATGTGCTCTCGCTGTCACGTGCGACCCCTGCCCACGTCACATACCCTGCAGTACTTTCCTTTTGCTTTAAAAGTTCTTGGTATTTATTGAGGTATTCACCTTTGCAGCCATCTTCAGCGTTTCCAGTAGAGCTGAACTTTCAGCTGACCTGAAGAACTTTGGGCTCCTTGTGGTGAGGTCACTGACTACAGTTCTCTCGGCTTCCATTTCACCAGCATGGACTCCGCTGATTATAGAATCCTAGATTTTTTTCCTTTGGAATTACTTCTCCTCAGAGCTGCTCAGTATTCCAACTTTTAACACTGATTTTATCTCAGCTCCGATTCACGGTTATATGAATGAAAACTGCGCCAGTCAGAACCCCGCCAGAGCAGCAGAGCCAGCAGGAGGCACATCTGTTAAGAGCCTTATGACAGACTTCCGGAGAAGATGGCGGCTTAGTAAGACGCGCGGGTCTTAGTTCCTCCTCCAGAAAAGCAACTAAAGAAACAGAAACAATACGAAACAGCTCCCGGAGTCACGACAGAGACCAAAAAGACAGCGTACCCCATTCTGGAACAGCTGAACGGGCAGGGAGAATCTGCTGCGGTGAGCTACCTGAGGGGCGCGCATTTTCCCGGCCGGGGCGGCTGGCGACTGGGGTCCCCTCCACGCACGTGGCTCCCCGGTCTGACTGGAAACGTTGGATAGCGGGGCCCTCCCGTCACGCTTGGCGTTTCGGGCCAGCTGGGCAATTAGGACCGGCACTCTCCCAAGCCGCGGCGGCCAGCGACCCCCACCTCCACGCGCGGTTTCCCGGGCCGACTGCGGTGCAGACAGACGAGCGCCACGAGCGCCACCTACTGGGCAGGAAAAGAAAAACAGAGCCCAGAGATTTCACAGAAAAAGCTTTCAACCAGCTGGGTCCCACACCCAGGGAAATCTGATCAAATGCCCAGACACCAGCAGAAAATAATGGATGACGCTCGGAAAATTGAAGATATGGCCCAGTCAAAGGAACAAACCAATAGTTCAAATGAGATACAGGAGCTGAGATAACTAATGCTGAATATACGAACAGAAATGGAAAAATTCTTCAAAAACCAAATCAATAAATTGAGGGAGGACATGAAGAAGACATGGGCTGAACAAAAAGAAGAAATAGAAAAACTGAAAAAACAAATCACAGAACTTATGGGAGTGAAGGACAAAGAAGAAAAAATGGAAAAAACAATGGATACCTACAATGGTAGATCTAAAGAGGCAGAAGCTACAATTAGTGAACTGGAGGATGGAACATCTGAATTCCAAAAAGAAACAGAAACTATAGGGAAAAGAATGGAAAAACTTGAGCAGGGGATCAGGGAACTGAATGACAATATGAAGCGCACAAATATACGTGTTGTGGGTGTCCCAGAAGGAGAAGAGAAGGGAAAAGGAGGAGAAAAACTAATGGAAGAAATTATCACTGGAAATTTCCCAACTCTTATGAAAGACCTAAATTTACAGATCCAAGAAGTGCAGCGCACCCCAAAGAGAATAGACCCAAATAGGCGTTCTCCAAGACACTTACTAGTTAGAATGTCAGAGGTCAAAGAGAAAGAGAGGATCTTGAAAGCAGCAAGAGAAAAACAATCCGTCACATACAAGGGAAACCCAATAAGACTATGTGTAGATTTCTCAGCAGAAACCATGGAAGCTAGAAGACAGTGGGATGATATATTTAAATTACTAAAAGAGAAAAACTGCCAACCAAGACTCCTATATCCAGCAAAATTGTCCTTCAAAAATGAAGGAGAAATTAAAACATTTATAGACAAAAAGTCACTGGGAGAATTTGTGACCAAGAGACCAGCTCTGCAAGAAATACTAAAGGGAGCACTAGAGTCAGATACGAAAAGACAGAAGAGAGAGGTATGGAGTAAAGTGTAGAAAGAAGGAAAATCAGATATGATATATATAATACAAAAGCCAAAATGGTAGAGGAAAATATTATCCAAACAGTAATAATACTAAAAGTTAATGGACTGAATTCCCCAATCAAAAGACATAGAATGGCAGAATGGATTACGACCCAGCAATACCACTGCTAGGTATCTACTCAAGGGACTTAAGGGCAAAGACACAGACGGACATTTGCACACCAGTGTTTATAGCAGCATTATCTACAATTGCAAAGAGATGGAAACAGCCAAAATGTTCATCAACAGACGAGTGGCTAAACAAACTGTGGCGTATACCTACGATGGAATATTATGCAGCTTTAAGACAGACTAAACTTATGAAGCATGTAATAACATGGATGGACCTAGAGAACATTATGCTGAGTGAGTCTAGCCCAAAACTAAAGGACAAATACTGTATGGTCCCACTGATGTGAACCGACATTTGAGAATCAGCTTGGAATATATCATTGGTAACAGAGACCAGCAGGAGTTAGAAACAGGGTAAGATAATGGGTAATTGGAACTGAAGGGATACAGACTGTGCAACAGGACTAGATACAAAAACTCAAAAATGGACAGCACAATAATACCTAAGTGTAATGTAACTATGTTGGAACACTGAATGAAGCTGCACCTGAAATATGGTTTTTTGTTTGTTTGTTTGTGTGTTTGTATCTTTTGTTTTTGTTTTTGTTTTTTTCCTTTATATATATATATATATATAATTAGTATTATTATTTTAATTCTCTTCTCTATATTAACATTCTATATTTTTTTCTGCTGTTTTGCTAGTTCTTTTCCTAAATCGATGCAAATGTACTAAGAAATGATGATCATACATCTATGTGATGATACTAAGAATTACTGAGTGCATTTGTAGAATGGAATGATTTCTAAATGTTGTGTTAATTTCTTTTCTTTTTTTTGATTAATAAAAAAATTAAAAAAAAAAAAAAGAGCCTTATGACAAGTTTTGTTCTTTCAGTGCAGTGATGTCACCAAAATTGTACTGCACGTGCTGCCAGTCACATCTAAGACATGGTGGCTGCAGGTGTGTCCGTGTCCTCTTGTGTTCAAAAACCAACAGTGGAAGGGTACATTGTGATATTTAGCCACAGAGATGGTGAGAGTGGTGGGGGGGGGTGGGGTGCTGGAGCAGAGGCCAGGCTCTTTGAAGTAGACTTGCTTCACAGACTTGTCTTAGGAGCTGCGCAAATATTTTGCATAGCCATATAATTAAATTAAAAGGCAGTCTCTAAAAATAAAAAAGAAAACAAATGACCTAAATATGTATCCAGTTAGTAACAAATTGCACAAGGGAGCAGTAATTCCAAGTGACTTTAAAACATAATAAGTTAATGAATGACATTCTCTGAGGACAAAAGAAGAGACAGAAGTCGGCTGTGGGTTCTCAGGGCCCCCGCTGCTGGTTGGGGAGGTGTTCCTGTGATACCGAGCCCCCATGTGCATCGTGGGGGTGGCAGATGGTGGTTAACTCCGGCATTCCCAGTGTCCTTTAGAAGGAGAATTTCTGCGTGGGAGAAAGGACTGTGGTCCTGAATTCGAGCCAGAAACATTCGTATAATCGGCAGGTATTTTATCTGAAAGTATACACCTACCCCAGACACGTTCCTGTATTCCTGGCCCTGAAAGGGCAAGAAGTGACGTGGTTTGGCCCCGCCTGGGCAGTCGTGAGGGATGTGGGTGAGTGTTTTAAAGGCTGTCTCTCTGTTGAAATCTGTCTGGAGAAAAGCCAGAGGCCAGGTGCCCGTCCATCCTGTCGGGATGTGCCCGGTCGACGGGGCCGGGCCTGTGGGCATCGGCAATGTGGGTCCTGCCATTGGGCTGTGATGCTCTGTAACGTCTGCAAGTCTAGCTCATTTCTCATGTCATTCAAGTTCTCTGTTTCTTCACTGGTCCTCTGTCTAGGTGTTCTGTCCATTGAGGGGCACGGGGAGTTGGCGTCTCCAGCTGTGTGGTAGAGGTGTCTGCTTCTCCCTTCAGTGCCGTCAGTGTTGGTCGCACGTAGTTGGGAGCACTCTGGCTCGGTGCATAAATATTTATGATTGTTATGTCTTCTTGTTGAATTGTTCCTTTTGTTAATATACAGTGTCCTTCTTTGTCTCTTTTAATTGTTTTATGTCTGAAGTTTAATTTGTTGGATATTAGTCTGTCTACCTCTGGTCTTTTCTGGTTGTTATTTGCATTAAATATCTTCTCCCAGCTTTTCACTTTCAACCTATTGTTTGTCCTTGGGTCTAATGTGAGTCTCTTGTAGACAGCATATAGATAGGTCCTGTTTTTTAATCCATTCCACCAATCTGTGTCTTTTGAATTGAATCCATTAACATTTAATGTTATTACTATAAAGGCAGTACTTCTACCATTTTGTCTTTTGGTTTTATGTGTCATATCTGTTTCTTTTTTTTCTTTTTACTTTTACTGATAGTCTTCATTTCTACACTATTCTCCAGATTTCTCTCTCCTGTCTTTTCCTATCTGCTTAAAGTGCTTCCTTTAGTATTTCTTGTGGAGCCGGTTTCTTAGTTACAAATTCTCTGAGTTTGTTTGTCTGAAAATATTTTAATCTCCCCCTCGTTTTTTTTTGTATGCTATATAGCGTGGGTTATATTTCATTCTTTTTCCATATGAGTATCCCATTATTGTAGCACCATTTGTTGAATTTGTTTGTTTGGTTGGTTGGTTTTTGCTTGTTGGTTTTGAGAAGTAAATGGACCAGGAATTGAACCCGGGTCTCCTGCATGGCTGGCGAGAATTCTAACACTTAAGCTACCCTTGCACCCCCATCCCCTCGTTTTTGAAGGACAGTTTTACTGGGCATAGAATCCTGGCAGTTCTTCTGTTTTAGAAGCCTAAGTATATCATACCACTGCCTTCTTGCCTCCCTAGTTTCTGCTGAGAAATCCACATATAGTCTTATTGGACTTCCATTATGTGATAGATTGCTTTCCTCTTGGTGCTTTCAAAATTCTTTCTTTGTCTTTGACATTTGACAGTCTGATTAGTAAGTGTCTTGGAGTAGATCTACTTGGGTCTGTTCTGTTAGGGGTGCACTGCACTCTTTGCATCTGTAACTTTATGTCTTTCATAAGAGATGGGAAATTTTCAGTGATTATTTCCTCCATTAGTCTTTCTCCTCCTTTTTCCTTCTCTTTTCCTTGTGGGACACCCACAACACATATATCTGTGCACTTCATGTTGTCATTCAGTTCCCTGAGTCCCTGCTCGTATTTTCCATTCTTTTCCCTATATTTTCTTTTGTGTTTCAAATGCCAGATATTCAGTCCTTTAGATCACTAATCCTTCCTTCTGCCTCTTCAGATCTATTGTTGTAGATTTCCATTGTTTTTTCATCTCCTCTTTTGTACCTTTCATTCCCATAAATACTGTGATTTGTTTTTTTCAAACTTTTGATATCTATTTTTTATTCGCCCAATGTCTTCTTTATATTCTCCTTCAATTTGTTGATTTAGTATTTTAATGAGATTTTGCCATGTCTTTTCAAACATCCTGTATTAGTTGTTTCAACTAATGTCATTTGAATTATTGGTTTGTTCCTTTGACTGGACCATATCTCCAGTGTTCCTAGTTTGACTTGTTACTTTTTGCTGGCATCTAGGCATTTGGTTTCCTTAGTTTATTCTGGAGGTTGTTTTCACTCTTTTGCCTATGATTTTCTTGCTGAATGGCTTTCTTCTCCATACTTTGGCATTAAGTTCAGTTTATTCTAGACCTCTAGCACAGGTTCTGTTCAGATGAGAATTTTTTCAGCTCTTGTTTTTCTGTTTCTCACCTTGCCTATATGGAACCTTTATTTTTCGAGGAGGGTCTCCTCAGATATTATAGACCCCCATCAGATTTTCCCAGACCAGACTGGCCCATGTCTCAAGAGGAAAGAGTTGCCAGCATCAGTTTTCCCTGAGGGTGAGACCCAGCAGGTTGCCAGACTTTCCTACGAAGCCACAAGACTCTGCTTTTCCAGTCCTGTCCAGCACGTGGCACTTGTCTGCCCACAGCTTCCCACGTGCATAAAGTGGTGTGGTGCCTTTAACTTCAGCAGACTCTCCCTGCTGGGGCGTGGTTGAGACAGAGGGGAGGTTACAGGCTGGCATTAATTGCTTCAGTTTTCCAGACTCTGGGGTCTGAATTCCTGGAAGGAAGGATTCCTCTTGAGCTAGGTCCCACCTTTCTCTTGGGGAGGGCACAGCTTTTAGGGAATTAACCCCTTTCACCTGACTAGTTACTTTGTCTTCAGACGTGTCTGAGTTCAGTCCTTGCCTGGAGCAGTGCTGGAGCCCGAGAGGGCTGGGGGTTCTATCTGTTGAGCTGTTTAAGGAGTAAAAAACACAAACAAAACAAAAACCTTTTCAGAGCTGGACCTATGCTCTTCGTGTTTGCCAGTCGAGAGCTTGAGTAGGTGCATGGCTCTGTGTGTTCCCAGGCTCTCTGTGCCCCCTTTTCTTGGGGTCCAGCCCTTTTTCAGTATTTTGTGGTGTCTGGCTCAAAAAGCCTCTTTTTTTTTCCCATCAGCCCTGCCTCCTCTCTGCTAGGGCAAAACTCCTAGTAACTTTAATGCATAATCCAAGTTTATCTGTCCTGGGGGCCTATATTTAGTAGTCAGAATTTGTTAATTCCGAAAATAGAGCTTGGCTTAGCTAATTCCTTGCTGCTAGTAAAGTCTGTTTCCTTTCCCCTTGGGGAACCAGCCTGCCATGCCCATGGGGGAGGGGCGCCCCCTCCACGGCTTGGGGGTCTTACAGTTCTGGGTGTGGTCTCAGCCGTTCCCCTTAGTCCAGACTGGCAGACACTGTGTGTCCGGTCACAGATGTGGCCCCACCAGCTGTTCTGTACTGTTCCTCGCTGTTTACTGTCTGCTCTGGAGGATGAACTAGACTCCACACCTCACTAGGCTGTCATCTTGCCCTGCCTCTCTCTTCTGTTTATTTCTTATTTATCTGTTTATTATTATTATTTTTTTACATGGGCAGGCACCACGAATCAAACCCAGGTCCTCTGGCATGGCAGACGAGCATTCTTGCCTGCTGAGCCACCGTGGCCCGCCCTATCTGTTTATTTTTTGTATGCTGATGATGGAATCACATTTCATTATTTTTCTATATAAGTATCCCATTATTGCAGCATCATTTGTTGAATTTTTGTTTGTTTGTTCGTTTTGGGGAAAGTGCATGGACTGGGAATCAAACCCAGATCTCCCACATGGCACGTGAGAGTTCTACCACTGAACTATCCTTCCCGCCCCTCTTCTGTTTATTTTTAGAGAAGTTTTATTTACACACCATTCAGTCCATCCTACGTAAAAAGTCAGTGGTTCCCAGCATAATTACATAGTTACGCATTCATCACCACCATCTATAAGAAAACATTTTCTTTTATTCTGCAAAGAAAGAAGAAGGGGGAAAATGAATAAAAAATAAAGTAAGAAGAAGAAACATCCACAACTCTAAGAATCCCAAACTCCTCCCTCTGTCTCTGTCTTATTGGCATCTGGCGTGGGTGTGCTGCCTTCGTTGCAGGTCCTGGGAGCATATCACAGCGTTACTCTTGACTGTGGGCCCTGGTTTGCACTGATGGTGTCTTTCCCATGTACTGTTCCAGTTTCAACACCTTGCCCTGGTGAATACTCCCTTTTTGCTTGTCTTAAAGTCTAACAGTTTTCCTAGGAGTTAGAATTTCCGAGTGGAATTTGTTTATCCAGCTTAGGAGTTGTTGGGCCTCTAGAATCCACAGGTTAGTGGCTTTCATCGCTTCTGGAAGCTTCTCAGCCTTCACGTCATCACGTGTCACCTCTGCCTCTTCCCTTCTCTTTCCTTCCCATTGCTGTGTTCCTCTCAGCTGTCGTGAACCTGCCATGCAATGGTTTTAAATTTAACTCGTGTCTCTTATTCTAGAGTTTCTGGGCACTGCTGACACTTGACAGATTCCTGCCCACACGGAGATCTTCAAACTCACTTTGTCTTGGAAGAGCGTAGTTGTTGCAGTGGGTGGTCCTGGAGTCGGGTTCCTCGTGTCTCTGGTGACCTTTGAAGAGGGTTTGGATAGTGCACGTGAAAATTCATGTTCACAAACAGTGTGAGGCCTACGATGGAAAGAGTTTCTCTGCTGTTGCGTGTACGAGGCCCTGGGCGCTTTCCAGTCCAGGACCGCGGAGAGTCCCCGAACAACGCAGAAGCAGAAAAGGGCCTGCAGTGCCCCGTGGCCTTGGCTCCCAGCCTCTGAGGCCATGGGTCTCCTGTGGCCCTCCACCTGGCCAGACCCAGCTGTGGGCAGCTTCTCCCATGAAGCTGCCCACACCAGGCTCTGATCCTTCTGGAAGGCAGTGCTTCGGGGCCGAGCATTTCCTGAGGTGCAGTTCCCCTCACCCTCCCTCCCCTGCACCCCTTCTTCTCTGCCTCGTCACCTTCAGGTGCTCTGGCCACGTGCTGCGGATTTGCTCCAGCCTGAGGCTTAGCTTTCCACCGTTGCTGGGCCGGTGTGCGGAGCGGGTCCTGGAGTAGTGCTCGTCCCCGGCGCCACTGAGCCCTGGGCCTGCTGGCTCTGGGGTCTCTGGGGACCGTGGGGGGTGACTCGGCCCTGCCCCCATGCCTGCCCTGAGCACCTGGCCGCCTCGGCTCTGACGTTCTGCCCTCCCTTCCACAGGCCTGCGGGCCCACACCTATTCCAGGTAGGTCTCTGTCCCTTTGGTCAGAAGCACACACTGTGGATTTGGATGGTCTCCATCTGCTGGGACTGAAGATGCTGAGCGATCTCAGGATGTGGAGTGGCCCAGAAACAGGAGCAGTGATGAGGCTGGGAGGAAATGGTTGGGGATGCTTTCTTTATAGATTGAAAGGAGATCCCTTGACCCTGACCACAGGTCAGAAACCCGCACGAGCCTGTCCATTCTGTGTGTCGCCGTTGGGGGTGTTGGGGCTTGGGTGGCCCGGAGTTTTCCGTGGGTTACCTGGGCCGGGTGGACAAGCGTGTGTGTCCGAGCCTGCCCTGAGCATGGCCCTTGCCCCACTGAAGCAGCCCCTGGTCATCCCCCTCCACGACGGGCCCTAGATCCTGTGGTGTTTCCTGTTGTTTTGTAGTGCATGATCCGGGGACCTGCACTGTTTTTTAATGATCATTTTTTAAAACGTATGTGCAGCATGACTTACTTGCCCCAACCCCAGCCCCGTGGATCCCCCTTCACAGGCAGCCCCCCAGCTCCATTCCGGGAACCACATCCTGGTGTCCGGTCCTGTTATTTGAACTTGCTGTGAGACGTGATCACATCGTGTTCTCGTGTGGCTGAACCGTTTCGCATTCCCGCTAGCGAAAGTGCCATCCTCCCCGGCCACAGCACAGGCTCGTCTGAGCCCAGGGCTCCCTGGGCGGACTTGGTGGCCCTCGGGCCAAGGTCATGGGCTTCTGGGACACTTCTGGGACTTTCTGGGCCAGGGCGGAGGGCTGCCAGGGCCTGGGCCTCATGGGGCTCTGCGTGGACCCTCGTGCCTGGCGTCCCCTTTTAGAAGCTGCCTCATCACGACGGCACCGGGGAAGGCCCCCACCTGGACTTTGCAGCTGTCTGAGTTGGCGCCGTCGTGCATCCTTTCCTACCCTGCGTGGTTTTATGGAGCATTCCCGAGGGTTCCCCCGTCGTTCTTCTGCCAAAAAAGAGCCTGAGCCTCCAAGACCAGGAGCCTCCTTTGGCGATTCTGCCATGTCCATCTCGGCGAGTGACTAAGCAGCTGAGACCACAGCTGCCCGCCTGATGGACATCGGTCCTGACCCCATAGCCCCAGGGGCCTGTGGCCACCCCCAGGCCTCCTTCTCCATCTCGGGGTAAGCAGCAGCCCTGAGGGTGCACGGAGAGGCTTCCTGGCAGGAGCTCAGGCCCCCCCCCCCCCCGTCCAGTGCGGGGAGGCATTGGGAGCAAGGCCCAGTTCCTCCCTGCCCTCTCGGAAGGAGCTCGCGGGCCTCTTTCCCCGCAGGGCCCAGCCTTCCACGCCTTCTCTCTCGGCTTTGCTCAGGCCCTGCCCCTCCAGCCGGGTGCATGGTGCCTGCAGCCCTGCGGGGACTCCCTGCCGGGGCTGGAGGCACAGGTGCCCAGGCCTTCCCGCCCCCTCCCTCCTTTGCTCTCCTAGAGTGGTCCTAAGACCGCCGAATTCCAGAACATTTTGGTTATTAGGAAAAAAATATCCCCACTCGAGTACAAGGATAAAAACAGTTTCCATTTTGCTCTCTGCGTCTTCCAAGGCAGGTTTGTCGTCTCTGACTGTGCACACGCCTCCAGGAGACACGGCACCCACGCAGGGTGGGAACGAGCCGTGGGAGCATTGCCTCGCTCTGCCTGCAGTGGGGGCGCGGCCCCTGCCCTCTGGTGTCACCCTCGGCCGCCCTTTGGGAATCTGAACAGGCTTCTCCTTCCTTCCCAGCTGCTGGGCTCTAAGAACCATGATAAAGGGGAACGTTTCTGTTTTTATTCTAGACCTATTTTCTCAAGGAACTGCCCAGCTCCTCCCACGGCCCTCCCCCGCGAGCAGGGTCTGGTCCGGGCTCGGCTGTGCTGAGGCCGGAGCCCTTCCTCTCCCCTGGAGCCGGCACCCTGGGGGGTTTGCTGCAGACCGAGCTTTCCTCCCACGGCGGAGCCTTTGTACACGCCGGCCTAGAGATGTCGCTTGTGGGGGTGCAGCCCCTGTGTGCAGGTGCCCGAGGAGGACCCACGGCCGGCTCTGGGCTGGGGGGTGGGGTGGGGTCTGAGAAAGGGGTTTACTCTGGATCACCTGTCGGCACAGGGTCTGCGGGGGCGCACCTCCCGTCTTGCCAGCAGGGAGGACAGGTGGGGAGGGAGAAGCCACAGTCGCTCCTTCAGAGAGGCTCGGCAGCACCTTTCTCCAGGTGGGAGTCCTGAGAGCCAGCCCAGGGCACGCGCTTTTCTCCGGGACCCCCAGCCTTTGCTCTGTCTCTCTGCCCAGGGGTGGTCTCCAGGCCGGGGCGCCCAAGGCTCTGCCTTGGGGATATGCCCAAGCCCAGGCCCTCCACCCAGCTGGTGAGGGGCCTTGTGACGAGGTGCAGGGCTGTCCCCTCTGTGGGTCTCCTGCCTGCCTTGTTCCACCCACCCACAGGGATCCCTCCACTCTCCCTGTGGGCTGGCCCATTCGACCCCTTTGGTGAGTCTCCGTCCCCTATACAAGCCTTTCCAGGGTACTGAGGAAGGCGGAGGCAGCATGCCCTCCACTCCAGGGACCACCTGGTCAGAGGGAAGCCCCATGGGCACTGCCGCTTGTCGGTGCTTGCGCAGAGTGGCAAGGTCCACTGGGTGCCTGGCCAGGGGTCACCAAGACTCTGAGGAGGTGCCGCCGGCCTGAGGGTGAGCCATCCAAGCCGTGGGGACTCTGGACCCAGGGAACGCCCACGGAGGGTGGGAGGCGTGCTGGGCCGCCTGGGGCCTCGCTAGGGTTCACAGGGCTGGATCTGGACGCCAGGGCCAGTTCACAGAGGCGCCGGCCTGAGGGGTGGGGGTTGCCTAAGCAACGCCGGCCCCATCAGGGCTTTCTCAGGTCCTTGCTAGTGCACGTGAGAGATAACGTGCTAGTATCCATGGGCCCTGGGAGGTTCACCCCAGGGATGGGCCTCCCCAGGCCGGGTGCTCAGCACCGCACACCGCTGAGAGGTCCGTGCACTGCCCTCGTGTGGGAGGGCAGGAAGGCAAGTCTTAGGCTGAGTCAGTTGCCTAGGGAAACGGCCAACAGCACCGTGGGGCCAGGACAAGGACAAGGTCCGCGGGACGCATAGCATGGAGTGTCAGTCTAGGAAATGAAGTCTGGGGGCGGGGAGCAGTGGCAGCACCGCAGGGATGGCCTTGCAGAGCTGGGCCGCCTGCCCCAGGCTGGCTGAGGGCAGTGAGAAGCTCTGGGCCTGATGGTGGCCTCTGCCCCCTCCAGGGCTCGCTGCAAGGAGCTCTGCTGGGGCTGCATCCTGGCAGAAAGCGCATCCCCTCCCAACCCATGGGCCTCCTCCCCCTGCCCTAATGGTCAAAAAGGCTAGGAGCAGAGGGGCAGGGTCCCATGCAGGGACTTCCCTGCGCCAGATCCCTGGGCCCTGGAAACCCGAGGGCCTGGCAGCCAAAGGGCCCTTGTCTCGGTTCCAGCCTGGTGGCTGCTCCAGTGCTCCAGGAGCTTGGCTGGGGGGCGGGCACCGCCCCTGGAGGCGTGGCTGGGAGGTGGGTACTGCCCCCCTGGGAGGCGGGGCTGGGCAGTGGGTACTGCCCCCTGGAGGCATGACTGAGCAGTGGTTACTACCCCCTGGGAGGCGGGGCTGGGCAGTGGGTACTGCCCCCTGGAGGCATGACTGAGCAGTGGTTACTGCCCCCTGGGAGGCGGGGCTGGGCAGTGGATACTGCCCCCTGGAGGCGGGGCTGGGCAGTGGGTACTGCCCCCTGGAGGCATGGCTGGGAGGTGGGTACTGCCCTCTGGGAGGCATGGCTGGGAGGTGGGTACTGCCCCCTGGGAGGCAGGGCTGAGCAGTGGGTACTGCCCCCTGAAGGCATGGCTGGGAGGTGGGTACTGCCCTCTGGGAGGCATGGCTGGGAGGTGGGTACTGCCCCCTGGGAGGCGGGGCTGAGTAGTGGGTACTGCCCCCTGGAGGCATGGCTGGGCTGTGGGTACTGCCCCTGGAGGCATGACTGAGCAGTGGGTACTGCCCCCTGGAGGCGTGGCTGGGCTGTGGGTACTGCCCCCTGAAGGCATGGCTGGGAGGTGGGTACTGCCCTCTGGGAGGCATGGCTGGGAGGTGGGTACTGCCCCCTGGGAGGCGGGGCTGAGCAGTGGGTACTGCCCCCTGGAGGCATGGCTGGGAGGTGGGTACTGTCCCCTGGGAGGCGTGGCTGAGCAGTGGGTACTGCCCCCTGGAGGCGTGGCTGGGCTGTGGGTACTGCCCCCTGGAGGCATGGCTGGGAGGTGGGTACTGCCCCCTGGGAGGCGGGGCTGAGCAGTGGGTACTGCCCCCTGGAGGCATGGCTGGGAGGTGGGTACTGTCCCCTGGGAGGCGTGGCTGAGCAGTGGGTACTGCCCCCTGGGAGGCATGGCCATAAGATAGGCATTGCCCCCTCTGCTTCCAGAAGGCGTGGTTGGGAGGTGGGTCCCCAGTACCAGGAGTGTGTGTGTGAGATTACTGTGTTGCCCCTTCCCTCCTCCACCCTAAAGGGCCTTCGTACTCCATCGCATGGCCCCCTGTGCACAGAGGGGAGGAAGGGCCTTGCCGGCTGGGTTTGTGCTGGCACTCCCTGCAACCCCAGTCGGGTCCCTCTATCCCCTCGCCCACCCTCCGCGCAAAGAACCCCCACTTCAGTCTTCATACCCCAGGAAGGCAGTATGCCAGCTGTGCCCGCTCTGCTGTGTTCATTGTGCCCTGCTGAACCTTGACTCTCGGCGTCTCGGCCCCAGGAGGAAAACTTAGCAGCATGTTTGTCTGGCAGCTTCAGTTGACCTCTGATGTGCTTTCTGTGCATCAACAGACCTTTTCCAGTTCCTTCTAGAGGCAGAACTCTAGCCATGGTGCATCTTCTCTTAACGTGGAAGGCCTGTGCAGTCAGCTTTGCCTTTCCCAATTCTGAATGCCAGAAAAAGAAATTCTATTCATTTTTTTATGGAACCAACGTGTAGTGTAAATAAACTTTGGTTTTTAGAGTGAGGCTTCGCATGGCTGTTTAATTGCCTTGGGTACTCTGATGGCTTAACTTGCAAATCAGAAGTAGGCTGGACTCTAGGGAAAGCGGGGGGCTTCCCAGCAAGAAGGGCACAGGGCGTGCCCCTGTCTGCGAGAGGCCAGCCCCCTGCTCCCTCACAGCTCTCTGCTCCCTACCCAAGCTTCTCTTCCTAGTCCAGAGAGCCACAGCTCTGTGAGGAGAAGTGGACTGGGCTGAAGTCTCTCAGACCACACTGCACTTGTAGCTGCGTCCTGTTTGGCTTCCAAGGGATCCTTGGAAGGTGGGGAGGGCAGAGGGGCCTGCCCAAAGGACCCGCTCAGCTGGGTGCCTTTCCTGCGAGACCCTACACCTCATCCTCTCCCAGGTCCCTCCCAGCGAGCAGGCAGCGCCCACAGCTCAGGATGGGTGCAAACACCCCACCCATATGACGAGGGCTGAAGGAAGCGAAGCTGCCCTGGCACCCTTGCCTTGGGGTACGCGACTGCAGGGTCCTCAGAAGTGGCCTGCCTCGGCTCTGCCTCCTTGTGGAGCAGGAGGGCTCAGGATGGGGAGTCAGGTAGTGTCGGGTGGTGTGGAGGCCCCATCACCACGCCGCCAGCACGGAGCAGTCAGAGGGAGTGGGCACGTGGTTCTAGGGCCCAGCTGCGAGAGGCCACATAGCCTGGGGCCGACCCCACAGTGTGGTCTCCCCTGGAGTGGGGCCGGCTGCTGCGTGAGAGATTCTCATCGGTGCAGAGTTCATGCCAGAAGCAGTACCTCTTTCCTGTCTACACTGGCGGGATGAAGGCAGCTCTTTATCCAGTGTCTCGTTTGCCACCCACCTGGGCTTCCAAATGGCTGCCACCGGCCTCTCCTGAACACAAGCATGGACGGGTCCAAGCCGCCGATTGGATTCTGCAATGGGCTCCAGCTAGGCTTGACCCTGAGGAGGTGGGGGGAGGGGCTGGGCCCCTAAGTGCTGGGGAGGGCGATGGTGGCACGGGGCGGGGGCCAGGTGCTGCAGCCTCCTGATGCTTCGGGGTCTCCTGGGCCAGGACCCTCCTGGTGTCCCAGTTCACCAGCTCACGGGCCCCGCGGCAGCCTCCCGCCCACCTCTGCTCTGTCCCAAGCCTGTGGTCAAGCCCCTGTTCTCAGACCGCAGTGGGTGGTCCCGGGTGAGACGCCTCTGAGCCTCCGGCCCTCCTGCTGCGGATGGGCCCCGAAGTTGACCACGGGCACAGGGGACCCTGGGGGTGACGGGGCAGGCTCCTCAAGTGGGAGGCTGCAGGCGGACACGGTCCTACCTCCTTGTTGTCCTGGTTTCCTTGAGTCTCGGGCGTGCTGACCCTGTGTAGGTCAGCTTGGGCCAGGGTGCCTGCCCGGCCGGCCTGCTGAGACCCCGAGGTAGAGGTGCTGCCCCACCTGCCCTGGCAGCCTCCCCTTCCCTGGGGTGAGCGACATTTTGCTCTTGTCGGGGTCTTCCCGTGCCCGATGCTCTGCTGCCCACTCCAGGTGTTGTCTATCCCGCAGAGCAGCCCTGGCATTGGGGGGCCTCGCCCCTCCACACAGAGCAGGAGCGATGCTGCAGGGAGCCTGTGGGCCTGTGCCAAGCCGCAGTGTTGTCCGAGCTTGTGCCACCTTCCTCAGCCGCTCAGGGCGCGCTTCGTGGGGTCCCCTGCTCAGGTGAGGCACTGGCTTTCCTGAGCGGGCCCTCACGGACCAGCTGGGCTGTGTTGGGAGCGCCTCACAGGGCGCCTCTCACCATCTGGGCCTCTGCCCCTGCTGTAGGAAGTACTCGGCAGCTCGCGTGGGTTCCAGGCCTGCGGGGGGGAGGGACTCTGGGCCCCTGCCTCCCGCGCCTCTCCTAGTGCTCCACGGGTCCACATCTTGCTCCCCAATCCCCTGCCCGCGTGCAGCCACCACCTGAGCAGGTGAGCCGCATAGAGGGAGATGCGCGGGTCCTCAGCGTCAGGTGCGGCCCGTGTCGGCAGCGCCCTGTACAGCAGAGCCTCCAACGTCCTGGAATGCCCCCCGTGGCTCCCTGCAGCAGCCCAGGCGCCTGCCTCGCGGCCCAGTCCCCTGGGCTCTAGAACGAGGCACATCGTGCACCTCCTCGGGCTCCCGGCACCTGCCCTGCTGGAAGAGGGGCCCAGCCTGCCTTTCTTGCCAGGCGTGCGTTCTCCCTGCTCCTGGGTGGACTTCTGGGTGGGTGCGCGGGGAGCCGTGAGCTTCCTGAGGAAGTGCCACCTGCTGGCCTGCGTCCACCCCTGCTCCAAGCACAGAGCCCGCTGCGCTGTCTTCGTGGGCAGGAGTCGGGCGGTGGGAGCTGGAACCAGCAACCCAGAGGGAGGTGGAGGGAGACAGAGGGAGAAGCGCGCAGGCTGTGGCCTCAGGACCAGAACTGTTACAGCTGGGTCAGTCCAGAGCCCGGCTTCTCTCTGCCAAGGGCCTTGCTGCTTCTCAAACTGGTAACGTAAGGAACCTCAGGGTTCTGAGACTCCACAGAAAGGGCTCTGGGAAAACCCTGCAAACAGTATCATCTCTCAGAACTTCCAAGTGTAGGTGATAAAGTCCTGCAGAGAGAAAGCTTCTTTTCTCTTATCCGGCATTTTTGGAGGGTCCTTGGCCCTCATCCCTCTTCACACACCAAATCCCACGTGCCTTGATTCTTGTTTACACGTCTTCATTCTCTTCTGTCCTTGTTTACGTACACCTGCCCCGGAAATTGTGTCTGCACGTGGCGGGGGAGGGGATGGGAGGGGGAGGAGGGGGGTAGGGAAGGGAGGGGACGGGAGGGGGAGGAGGGGGGTAGGGAAGGGAGGGGAGGGCAGGCTAGGCCAGGGCCTGTGGACTCAAGGTATCAGGCACGGGGGAAGCGAGGGCAGGTCACTCTCCGGCCCTCTGCATTCTCACCCCAAGGGCAAGAGCGGGGTGCCCACCTGGCTTGGCGGCCTAGGGTGGCGCATGCTTGGCATAGTGTCTGGCCGCTCACCAGTGCCGTGAGCACAGTCGCTGCTGCCTCTGGGGCCATGCGTTACTGTCCACGCCTTGACGGGCCGGCACGAGGCAGGCAACTGCGTTGGCCCAGGCCGCATCCAAGGCAGGACATCAGCAGCTGGGGCCCGAGGGCCGCCCGGCGGGCGGGGGGTGGGGGCCCGGGGGTCAGTCCTGGGCAGCTGGCAACGGGAAGTGCGGCCCATTTGGCCCGCTTCTGCGCTGCAGCCACGGGGCTCCTGCGGGTGGGGAAGGGGCGTGGGCAGCAGCCTTGACACGCTTCATCAGGGCGTGCACACCTGCCGTGCGCGGCCCGTGTCGCCCTCTCCTACCTGAGCCTTGACGCGCAGCACACAGCGGCCACCTCTGGATCTGCCCTCTTGGTTGTGTTGAGCTCGCTGTGTGCAGGTCTGGGTGGGCCATGGGCCACGCGGGGGGCACCGGGAGACAGGGTGCCCTCCGCCTGTCCGCAGGGCCAAGGGCCTCAGTGCGCCAGTCGGCCGACACTTCATTTCGTTTTCAGGGAAAAATAAGTTTGCGAGATGTCGTAAGTCCTGTTCTGCTGGCCCTTTGTGGCTTCTCATGTCACAGGCGTGTAACACTGGTGTGTGACACTCGGGGATGTGTGACACTCTGGTGTGTGACACTCAGGCATGTGAGACTCTTATGTGTGGCACTCTGGTGTGTGAGACTCAGGTGTGTGGGACACTTGGGTGTGTGTCTCAGGTGAGATACAGGTGTGACATTCAGGTGTGAGACGGGCATGTGAGATGTGTGTGTCACACAGGTGTGTGAAACGTTTGAGTGTGTGACACCGTCAGCGCCTGAGAATGGCTGACGCGCCTCTGGGCAGAGTGGGGAGCGGCGGGGCTGGTAGTTGGGTGTGGTAGGTTAGAGGAGCTGCAGAGAAGGAGCTGGCAGAGCGCTGAGGCTCTCACCAGGGGACGTTCTTATCATCGTGGCATGTACTGGACTGGTTTTCCAACATGCATCACATACGCCTAAAACTGAACATTTTAAGAACTTAGAAACTAGGTTATAATTATCATATAACAAATGGTCTGTCTTCAAATGTGTTATTTTTTTCCCAGAAGTTTTCCTCTTCCTCATAGACAAAGAACAAGGTAAACAGGTTCGCAAATGAGAAGCCTCTAATGTTTTGCCAACAAGACATTTTAATTTTAAGAACTTGATATGTGACTTAATGTCTTAAATGTTATATGGATGCTTATTTCTTGATATATCAGCCACAATTAGCAGTAGTTTTTTAAGGCCCCTCTGCAATGAATTTTTTAACTTCTGTGAAGTGAATCAAGATTACACCCGCTTTTTGGAAACTTAAATAATGAAGCATGGCTAGGCAGATGAGTTTTTGTGGATTAACAAAACTAAAATAATTTATTTTTTCAACTATAGTAGTCAAGAAGTTTTGCTAGCAGAATTAATGATCCTGGGACATAAAACATTGAAAAACTTGTCTCCTGGTGTCTTGAAACTCACTTGAAGAAATACAGGATCAAGTTCACACTTTACCTTGGTTTTTCCTAAGCAGCAGCTTCTTATTCTCTGAAGAGCTCAAATTCTCTCCATTTTTTGGCAACAAAGAGGGGAATCAAGAGGAACACAGGTGAGCAAAGGGGAGTGAAAGGCAGGCTGCGCGGCAGGCTGCGCAGCACGCTGGGAAGCTCAGGTCCCGAGAGGGCCTGGGGCCAGGGGTCTCCGTGGGAAGGAAAGGGCAGCCCTGCGCCATGAAGAGGGGGTGCAGCCTCTCTGATGCCAGGAGCCGCCAGGGAGGCAGTGGCTGTGTCGCAGCTCCTGCTGGGCCTGGCCGTGGCTTGGGTTCCTGGGCTGGACAGGGAATTGCATGTCGGTTTGTTCCCCTCCTTGGCCCCTCTTGGACCCCCAGCAGGTCTGCCAGAGAGGTGACCATTTTGCAGACAGAGCCCCTGGGAAGGAAAAGGGATCTGGGGCAGCCCCCTGGGGTTGGGAAGGACAGTTTGCCTCAAAGTCCCCAAGGCTGGGCTGGGAGGCCCTGGCCCCTTCCCTGACCTGTGCTTTCAGGACTCTGCCCCTCTCCCAGGCGCTCTTGGCCCTGGAGCGAAGAAGGGTAGAAGTATCAGCAAGCAGGGAAGGGGTTGCTATTCTAGACAAGGGTGACGATGGAAGCCAGCTCCCCCATGGTGGCGAGGGCTTCCTTAGTTCTTGGAGCTGTGTGCCTGAGAGAGGAGAATTAAAGGGCTTTGGGGTCTCCGTGGCCCGTGCACAAGTGCCAAGGCCCCCACAACTCACTGTGGCTGGGGGAAGCCTGAGGGGTTATAGCTGCCACCCCCTCAGCAGACAGCCTGCCATCTCACCCCACAATGCTTCTCAGAAAGGTGGATTTCCCTCTGCTTTCTGCACTGCATTCCATGTGCTCAAGGAAGAGAAGGAAGAGGAACAGCCGGGCCAGAGCCTTTCCGGATTTGGGGAGGAGTCACAGCACAGCGTGGCAGTCCTGGGCTAGGTGGCTCTCTCTGCCTGCAGCGCGCAGCGTTTCATGCCCAGAAGCTCCCAGAAAGCTCCATCCACCTGGGCTTGGCGTCCAGTGTAGGCTCATGTTTCTTTGCTCAGCTACGTCATGCCTTTAGGGGGTGCATTTTGTACATCACGAATTATGCTCCCCTAACTCAGCCGCATCTCCAGGGGACCAGGGCCCCAGGGCGACCCTGCTAGACAGGTTGCAGGTGCTTTCCAGCCCCATGAGCACTTTCCTGAGTTCTTTGCAAAATGAGAGGGATCCGTGAAGGCTCAGCAGCCTCATGCCGCTGCAGGCCAGCTCGTGCTGACAAATTTAAAAACATCTTCCCGTTTTTAGGGCTCTTGTGGTTTCAGAATTGGGATGGAGGGTGGTCCTGTAATGGAATCGTGAAGTTGGGAGGCCCCTCACAGCCCCACGTCCTCAGAGCTGCGGTTCCACAGTGTGGGGTGGCTGAGGCCTCTGGGGGCCTTTTGCTGGCCCCGAGCATGCCCTGTTCTGGGCCGGATCACAGTGTGGGGGGCGGACACCAGGCCCAGCCTGCAGGTGCGCCTCACCTGTGTCCTGGCATGGCTGACAGCAGCGCGGCTGCCTCCCTGACGGGGATCAGGGGCCTGTGCACCCTTCCATGCTGCGTCCTCCATTTCAGCACTTCTTCCCGTCACTCGTCTCAGTGTTGGAAACGGTGGGGTGTGGGGATCACGTATATTGACAGGACCAATGTGTGAAGGGCCAGCTTCGGGCATGGGGAGGAGAGGCAGGAAGCGCGGCACCTGGCCTTCCCCAGGCCTTTGGGAGCAACGCCCTGGCACTCCTGGGTCAGAGCTTCTCTTCCCGGGGAGAAGGGCAGTGCAGCCGCGGAACGCCATTCTGTGTGTCCACGCTGAGCCCGCGGCCCTCTCTGTCCTCTCGGCCTGGGGCCGCCTATGTCACCACCTGCTGCACTGCGCCCAGGTCCCGGGGCCCGCGGCACGGCCCGCACCGCAGCCGCGCCCTCAGCCTCCGCACTTTTCCAGGGAAGCTCTTGCTGAGGGAGCGGTAGAGAAGCGGCAGCACGAAGCCACTGCAGAAGGCCAGGAGCTGGGACAGACCGTGCACGAGCTGCAGGGCCCCTGCGGAGTGCCTGTCCAGGGCCTTCCCGCGCCAGGCCAGGAGCGCGCGCCCCAGCAGACTCAGGTAGTAAGGCGTCCACAACCCAAACTGCGCGCCCAGCGTGGCCAGCAGCAGCCTGTGTGCCGACGGCTCCAACCTGTCTGCATCGCGGTCCAGCGGCGTGGCCTCTCTCTTCAGGTGCAGGATGCGCGCGAGCGCGTAGAGTGTGGCCAGGGCGGGCACGGCATAGCCGATGAGCACCATGATGGCGTCGGCAGCCTGCGCGCTCTGCAGCTCAGTGCACTCAGCGGCGCTGGAGGACACGCGGCCACAGATGTAGAAGAGCAGGGACGAGAAGCTGGTGAGCAGCGCGCCGCCCCAGACGAAGCCGCACACCTGCCTGGCGTTGTGCGCGCTGGCCGCGGGCGCCCGTGGTAGCGCCCGCGCGATGTAGTAGTCCAGGCCCAGCAGGGCCGTGCAGTACATGCTCACCAGCGAGGACACGTTGAAGAGGGTCAGCAGCGCAAGGCCAGCCCCGCTGCCCGGGCTCCACAGGGCCCAGCCCCAGCCCGCCGGCCCCAGCAGTTGCACTGGAGCCAGCGCACTGGTGACGAGGCCCGCGATGGCCATGTTCACGAAGTAGACGTCAGGCATGGTCATGGTGCGGGGCGCGCACAGGTTGGCGAGGACGAGCAGCGCGTTGCAGCCGAGGCCGGTGGGCAGGCCAAGCAACAGGTAGAGCAGCGAGAGGGCAGACAGCACAAGGTGGGCGTCTGGGCAGAGGGGCCGCGCCCCGCCCTGCCCCGTGCCATTGAAGGTGTCGCAGCTCCACATGGCGGCCGGGTTCCTCCACCCTGCGTGGCCTCCTGCAGGGACAAGAAGGAGTGAGAGGTCGGACCGAGCCTGGAGCCCCCTGAGGTGCACAGGCCATGGGCACTCCAGGGTGGGCTGTGTGCCCCAAGGCCACGGCGAGCCTCCCTGAATGGGCATCAGCCTGGGGCAGCCCCCTGCCTCCTGCGAACCTGGTGCAGGGAAGCAGCGCCCCGGGCTGCCATCTGCGCGCTCCCCCTCCCTGCACCCACTGGGGGTCGAGCAGGAGGAAAGGGAGGCGAGGGCACTGGGTGCAGATCCATGTCTCTGCCTCTTCACTGGGAAGTGGGGTCCAGTGGGGCTGGGGCAGCAGGTGGCACCTGGTGGCTGTCACCTTGGCAGGTGCAGCCCTGTGAGGGCCTGGACTGTGCCGCCTCCATCGCACACCTGGCACCTGCGAGGCCAGCCCGGGGCACAGGACGTTGACCCAGCTCTGCTGCGGGTCTCCAGGCCTAGTTCATCCAGCTCCTTCACAGGCCACCGTGGAGCCCTGAGCAGTAGGGACAGTGGGCCTGAGTGCCGGGCGCCAGTTGAGCTTGGTGGCGCGGAAGCAGCCTGGGTGGGTGGGGACCCTGAGCCCTAGGAGGGCCCGCTGCGTTAGGGAAACCATGAGTGATCCCTGCTGCTTCACGGTGAGGGTACCGCGTTGGTCGGCAGGGCCCGGCCCAGGGCACAGGGCTGGGCAGCACGGGTCCCCCCCACCGACTGGGGCGGGCAGGTGGAGCCAAGGGAATGAATGCCCGCCCTGTCCTTGGGACAGCCTCAGAGCGTCCATGTTCTCCAGGGAAACCACCATGGGAAGCGAGGCTCGGCCCTACATCCCAGGCCACGGGGCCAGCCACTGGCCACAGCGAGGGGCTGGCAGGAGGAGCTGGCAGGAGGAGCTTCACAGACCCACCCGGCTCAGAAGCCGCTCCCGCCGTGCCGCACAGTGTGGGCGCCACGCTGAAGGGCACGCACCCGGGCAGCGCCGTCTGTCTGCAGTGTGCCCCCCCATGAGGTGTGTCCTCACACCATCTGTGTGCCCAGGGCCCCGTTGTACCCCGACTCCCTCGATTTGCATCCGTGGGCCCAGAAATCCTGGGGTGTGCACGGCTGGTGGGCAGTTTTCTTCCTAGCCCTTGACCAGCCCCCGAGGACAGGCTGGAGGGAAAGTGCGTGGGGCGGCCTGCCCCTGGCGGTGCCTCCACGTGGTCATCTCGCTTCCTCTTCATAGCCTGTGCCGTCTCGGCACGGGCAGGACCCTGCGATGGTGGGGTTGGGGCCTCAGCTGAGGGCTGCACTTTGTACGTCCGGACCAGAGCCCGCCCCGAGCCACAGGCTCATGGCAGGAAGCAGCGTTTCCTGGTGCCTGGGGAGGCGCTGCCGGTCCCGCGGCTTTCAGCTCCGCACACGCAGCTTCCTTTTCGTGGGCCTCTTCTCTGCATCCTTCCTCCTCCAGGACGCCCCGTCCTCCCTGCTGCCCAGCGCTCATACCACTGCTCCCAGAACAGCCTCAGCCAGGAAGCCATCCCTCCCACCCGCCTAGCCCTCACCCTAACCCGTGCACCCTCGTGTTCTAGTGAGCCGGACACTTCCCTCCCGGCCATCCCGTCAGCCCGCAGCTCCCGCCTGCCTTGGTCCCCCTGCTCAAAAGTGCCCAGGGCCAAGCCTGTGCGGGAAAGCAGCCGGCGGGCCTTGCCCCAGCCGGAACAGTGCACCGTCCCCCAGAGGCCTCGGGTGGCCGGGAGCCGGAAGGTGTCTGCAGAAAGGGCTTTTCGCCTGAGAAACCTCATCAGAGGTCCACTCTAGCCCTCCCCCTTCCGTTTGCCATTTCAAAGCGCCCACGCCCAGGGCGGTAACTCAAAATCCTCCATAGGGGGCAAAGGACTTCAGAGCAAGGCTGGCCCTGAAAGCGCTGCCGGCGTTTCGTTGGAAATCCCCTATCCCCTTATCAGCAGTAGCCAGGCACGGCTTTCCTGCATGTGACTGAGCGTGAGCGTGTGTCTGAGTATGCGCATGTCTGCGTGAGTGTCTGAGGGGAGTGTGAGCATGTATGTGTGTGAACTCCGCATTTTCACACATGAGTGTGAGTGCGTGTATGTGCTCATGCGGCCCCCTTGGCACAGGTAGGTTCCACCAGGTCACTAACGGGCAGCGAGGGCCGTGAGCCTGCACCGCAGGGCATGGTGAGGAGGGAGCAGCTTGAAAGGGAGAACCCCAGGAACTCCTGCTCTCCAAGCTTGCAGTTCCCTGTTCAATGTGCCCCGCAGGGAGGGGCAGAGGGTGCCTGACTCTGGCCATGGAGCAGCCCCCAGGTAGCTCAGAAACCCGTGGGGGGCAGCCCCCTTGGCTGGCTCCTCCCTGTGCTGGCCTCGGATCAAATGCTTTTGAACTTTCTAGTTTCTTCTGGTAGGTAGCTGCAGGCTCTTTGAACAGGCTTCCTTTTCTGGAGATCATTTACCAAGATGGTCTGGGGGGGCAGCAGCCGGCGGAGGGGGCCCGGCCCCTCCAGTGGCACCTGTGGGTTGATGCCTCACCTCTGCCCCACTCTAGAAGGACCAGGGCTGGGCAGGAAGGGCCTTACGGATGAAGGTGCTGAGGCCTGCTGAGGGTCCCAGACCCAGGGAGGGAGGAGCCCTGCCACGGCCGGGTCGGGGGCTGGAGCTGAGCTCTGGGTCCTGAGAAGCAGAGGTCATCCACTAGGGCACGAGGGGGGAGCCTGGGGTAACAGCAGCTCCCAGGCCCAGCTGAAGTAAGGGATTGGGGTGTCTGGGCCGAAGCTCCGTTCCTCGGGACAGAGGGAACTGAGTTCAGGGCCTGGAGCCCCCGTAGGGCAAGAGTGAATAAAACAGGGACGACCCCAGCCCTGAGACAGTTTCCTTGCTTTGAGGGACAGCTTCTGGCGTGGGTGTTGACAGCCACTGAGCCCTCCTGCCGGGTCTGGGGGTCTCGCCTGAACCGGGCGGGGTCCTGGGCCTTGGGAGCTGAGCTGGTGGGGGCGGTTCCAACAGGCCCGCGAGCCTTCCAGGCCGCAGCCTCCTCCAAGCCTTGGCGGGATCTGCAGCCACTCTGCTTGCGAGTGTGACTGTGGGGAGGCTATGCCTCGGTTTCCCCAACTTTAGGTAAGTCCTCACAAGACCATCGGAGGGCTCAGGAAATCGGTTCACACGAAGCAGCCATGGGTGGCATCACCCGGCGTGGTGTGGGAGGCACTGTGCTGTGAGCTGGTGCCCTGTGGTGGGTTAAAGGAAGCTCAGGATAAGGGGAGGGTCAGAGGGGCACAGGTCACCACCATGCAGCCACCTTGCCGGGAGAGACGGCACACCTCTGTTCTGTGGGGTCCGGGAATGTGCTGAGGTCCTCGTGCTCTGGGGCCCAGCTGTGCCACAACCGTCGATGGCGTCACTGCTGCTTCCTGGCATCAAGTCCGAGCATAAACATTTGCTTCCCCAGCATGCTTGTAAACTGCATTGGGATAGAAAGTCTCCAGGGCTCTTTGTTCCTTTACACTAATAAACGTCCTGAGCAACCCATCTCTGACGTCTGAAGTGGTCGCACGGCCGTGACAGCTCTGACCCATTAGGGTGGCCGTGGGGAGGGAGAGGGAGCTACAGGCAGCTCCAGCTGGCCTGTTAGACCAAACCCAGCAGCTTCCCTGCAGATGAGAGGGCTGAACGGGACACGGGCAGGGCTACCGTCGGGAGGGACCTGTGAGCTGATCTCTGTGCGTGTCCATGTGTGCATGGCTGCAGAGCTGGCAGGGACGAAAATCCCCAGTTTAACGGTCACTGACCTTGTTTACTGAAACTGACTGGCCCCCGCTGTCTGTAGGAGGGGGGGTCTGTCCCTGGCCTGGCCATGTGACCGAAGCCCACCCTCCTCACTGGTGTCCGTGCACACAGGCTCCTGTGCCCTGGACACTATGCCCTGCCCTTCCCCCGCACGTCCCTCCCTGGCTACACTCTCCTTCCTTCCTGTGCCCTGGCACCTGGCCAGCTCTGTGTGGCGTGAAAACAGTAGAAGGGGGAGAGTGGAGAGGGCACGAAGAGCCTCTCTTTCTGGGACAGTGGGGTTCGCGTTGACATGTCGTAGACTCAGATCTGGACAGAAACAGAATTGCCAGGCCCAGGCGCTGCATCTGCAAAGGGTGAGAGGACAGGAGCCAGCGTGAGGGGGTTGCAGCTTGGTCCTTCTGGGAGGGCTGGCGGGAGTTCCCCTTTCCACGGAGTCAGCTTCAGATGGACGTGCTGGCACAATCAAAATGCTTCAAAAGTGTCATGACAGAAGATGAATGCTCCTTCTCCTCTGTGACAGTGGGCAGGGGCCTTCACTGCATCTGACCCCCTGCCTGCAGGCTGACGCTTGCTGAGGTCTCCAGTGCAGGGTGCTCCCGCGGCTGACTCTCAGCGGGTGGACGTGGTTCCCGCACACGAGTCGCTGTGACTCGGGTGCCTTCGGCTTTGCTCTGTTCTAAACTGCAGTGCCGTGAGAGTGGACCTGGAAGCTTGGCTTCGAACACAAGCAAAGAGAATGCTGCTCTTTCTCTGTGGACGAGCACAGCCTGCGGGCTTGACGAGGGCTCTGTTGGACCGAGCTGCGGCACTCGGGGCTCTGACAGGAAGCAGGCAGCAGCGCGGGGGCTGGGACTTGCCTTCCTTTGTGGCGCTTTTTTGTTTTGACTTGGTTGGGAGCTAAATCCCTTTCTAGGTACACCAGACCAGGGGAAACCAAAGAACAAGCTTCCTAGGAAACCCGAGGCCTCCCCTTCTCAGGCTCTGAGCCCTCTTGGCGACCCTCTGGCCCCCCCCGTCATTTAACTAGGTATGCTCCTACGTGCAGGGAAGTCCAGGAACCACGAGGTCTTACCACCTCTATGGATCTTTCCCGGGAGGAACCGGCAGGGTTTTCTCACTTGGCGCGTTTGCTCTCACTACAGCAGTTATTTGCCTCGCTCTGCTTTGGCTCCGCTCGCCTCGGTGCAATGGGGGGGACAGGCAGCCACAGGCAGTCCCTCCGGGAATGCACACGACACTCACCTCGCTTCCCCCTGCTCCTCCCCTGTGCCTGGAGTGGGGCCCTGACCCACCCGAGGGACTGCCCACTCCATCTTGAACGAGAGCAAGTCACCTTTCCACTCTGCTGCGCCCACCTCACGGCAGGTGTGTCTCAGCCTTCACGGCTCTGTGGCCAGGTGCAGCCCGTGTCACTGGGCATGTGAGCTGGTGTGACGCCCGTCTGAGCCTGGGAGCTCTGAGGAGGTGCTGCCTGCAGGTGCCTGGAACATTAAAGGAAAACCGTGTTACCTGGTGCAGTAGTTAGGTTCAGTGTCAACTTGGCCAGGTGAAGGTGCCTGGTTCTGTTGCTGTAGACATGAGCCAATGGTACGTGAACCTCATCTGTCCCTCATTACATCTGCAGTCGGCTAGGAGGCGTGCCTGCTGCAATGAATGATGTTTGACTTAACTGGCTGGTTCTTAAACGAGAGACTCAGCGTAGCACAGCCCAAGCAGCTCAGCACACCTCATCTCAGCACTCGCAGCTCAGCCCAGGCCTGTGGAGGTACATAAAGGAATCACCCTGGGGAAAGTTGTTGGAACCCAGAGGCCTGGAGAGAAGGCCAGCAGAGATCACCCTGTGCCTTCCCATGTAAGAAAGAACCTCAGTTGAAAGCTAGCTGCCTTTCTTCTGAAGAACTAACAATAAATCCCCTTTTATTAAAAGCCAATCTGTCTCTGGTGTGTTGCATTCCAGCAACTAGCAAACTACAACACCTGGACTCCAAGTCCACCAGCTGGTGGGCGACTGTCCGGAAGATAGCCAGCACACACGTGCGGACACACGCACACAGATACTTATACACACACATACTTGCACATGCACATGTATGCGCAGACACACACCCGCAAATGCACAGGGGCACTTTGGAACTCTGCGGAGGCCTCACAGACCCCTGGGGTGTGCTGCCAGTGGAGGGGGCAGGTCACTAAGGGGCCAGCGGTCAGTTACTGTCTCAGGTCCCACAGAACGTCCTCAGGGCCTAGAGGTGACTGCTGCCTGCCCCTCCTGCTCCTCCACGTGTGCCTTGCACACGTCCCCCAGCAGCAGCCTGTGCAGGCATAGTGTGCGTCCGTCGTTGGCTTTTCCCGACATAGGTGCTCTTCACCCTTCAGCCTCTTGCCCCACCAGGTGCTAAGGAGCCCCAGGGATGCCCAGTCCTTCTGTCACGTCCCAGACGCCGGACCCCTCCCCAGTTCTCCGTGTCCGTTCTCAGCATGGCTGGCACCAGGCAGCCCCCCGCGTTTGCTCCTAGCTGTGCTCCCAGCAGGCTGCACGGCTGGCCTGGTCCCTACCTGTGCAATGGCTCTCAGTGCGCCACAAGCGGAGCTCTTTCTGAAGGCCACGGTCCTTGGAGCCTTCCTCGCCCAGGACGATGCTGAGGGTTGGGTTGGAGAGCTGGGCAGGGGCCATGCACCAGGGGTTACTCACCCTGCCCCTACCCTCCCGGGACGGTCCCATTGGGATGATACGCACCGCCCACCCGTTCTGTGCCACCAGCCCTGGTGGCGCATGGTGCTGCCAGATGCCGAGGATGCCGCAGCGGGGGGCAGGGACCTCAGGGTGGTGAAATGGAGTAGCAGCACTTTCCCAGGCCCCTGCACCTTCCCTCCACAGGCGCCGGGACAGAGGCCTGAGTTGGCCGTGCGAGGGCCGGACAGCTAGCAGCAGACTTCCCCCTGGGAGGAGGTTTCAGGACTCGCTGGAGGGGCCAGTGCCAGAAGCACAGGGACCCCAGGGTGCAGAGCAGGCTGGGGAGGGGCCTCTGTGACAGGCGACAGGCGACTGCCCGGGACGCCACCCGCCTGGAGCAGCACTGATCTGGCCCCCAGGCCACCCACCAGCCCTGGCCCGGCCAAGTGCCCTACGCAGGGGGCAGTGCCAGAGCCAGGGCAGGGAAGGGAAGCAGAGCCGTACAGGAGAGCCTGGAGGTGCCCAGCACAGGGCCCCCACCCCCTGGCGCTCCCTGCAGCGGAGTTGTACGCTCCCGTCCGAGCCCGGCCCCACTCACCGGCTTGCTGGCCGCAGGGCTAAGGCCCGGATGGCGCTGGGCCGGGGCCACCCGCCTGGGGACACACGTGACCGGCCCGCCCCCGGCCCGCCCCCTGGGCCCCAAGCAGGGCTGGGAGCTGGAGGTTCTGGGGTCACGTAAGGGGAGCTGCCCTCCAGGCAGCCGCTGGGGCTCCTGTGCCCGAAGGCCCTCCCTCCTGGGCTGTCGCTGAGTCATGGCCGCGCTAATCTGCGGGCTGCAGGCCCAGCCTGAGGGAAGGGCCGCTGGTCTCCCTCCAGCACACCTGCCCGTCCTTCTGCCCCAGACTCTGCCGCCGTCCCCACACTCACCCATCGCTTCCTGCTTTTAAGAATTTGTTTGTAAAGTGAACCAGCCACCGGGAAACTACTTAAAGTGACAGTGCCTCATCTGTAGCTTGGTTGACTGCAGCTGTCCTTAGAATCAAATGCTGGGAGAGTTATGAGAGTAAGATCGGGTGTCTCCGCTGTTGCCCTGCTGGGACGGGACCCCAGCAACACAGGCTGGTTCAGAAGCTACGAACATTTGCATCTGGACATCCAAGTGGGAAGGTGGCAGAGCTGAATGCTGATTGCCCTGTGTAGGGTGACTGGACCAGATAATAACAGCACCCAGGGCTGGCCTCGCCTCATAGCTGCCCCGCTCCCGGCCCGGGGCAGGCAGCCCACCCTCCAGCCAGGCCGGCCGGCCACCCTCAAGCCCCCACTGCCGCCTCCCCCTGCTGTTGAAACCTAAGTTGCTTCTCCACCCCAACAGCAGGTTCTGTGAAGGGAGGGCCAGGCGGGTAGCTGAGGGCCACCCACGCTGCAGGCCCTGGTCTCCCCCCACCCGTCCGTGCAGCCCCCGCCTGTTCAGTGAGGCCCGCGAGGGGCAGCCGGGTGCTAAGGCCCGATGGGGGCCACGTCCTGGGGTGGGGATGTGCGTAGCAGCGTCTCAGCTCTGGACTGACCGAGGCCTCAGCAGCTTGTGCCAGGGCTAGAGCGCTTGCTGCCCTGCTCGCTGGGGGCTTTGGCTTGGTGGACCCAGCACTGGGGGACAAGACCCTCCTATGACCTGCGGCACGAATAAGTACTGTTCCTCTTTGTGGAACTCCCGGGCAGGGGTAGGGCTGTGCTGGCCTGCTCTGGAATGCCAGGTGGGCAGGTCCCCCCAGGGGTGCCGCTGCATGTTGTGGTGGCACTGGAAGTCCAGCTCCATCTGCAGAGAACAGCTCCCCCTCTGCAGAGACCCACAGCCCCGAGAGTGACCGGGAGTCTGTTCCCATCAGGGAGGCCTCAGAGTGCGCCTCGAACCACGAAAGCGTGGTCTAGCTGTAGCCGTCGGGGTCAGCAGGGCACAGGTGGCAGGGCAGAGTGGGCGCCTGTCCTGATGGCCATGGCGTGGGGGGTGTGTGAAGCTGGCATGGGGGTACGTGAAGCTGGCGTGGGGGTACGTGAAGCTGGCGGGGGGTACGTGAAGCTGGCATGGGGGTACGTGAAGCTGGCATGGGGGTACGTGAAGCTGGCGGGGGGTACGTGAAGCTGGCATGGGGGTACGTGAAGATGGTGGGGGGTACATGAAGCTGGCGGGGGAGTGTGAAGCTGGCAGGGGGGTGTGAAGCTGGCGTAAGGGCGCGTGAAGCTGGCCCTGATGCTCAAGCTTCCGTCTACCTCATGGTCTAGCGCTGAGTCTTGAAAACACCCCGAGTAGTCCTCCCCTGCGTTGCTGGCAAGAAGTGGTGAGCCCCTAGCCCCAGGGCTGTGCCCTTAGAAGCATACTGCCGCCACGGTGCTAGTTCCTCAGTTGCACACTGCACTGGGCAGCAAGAGGAAGACCTGGCCCAGTTCCCTGCCAATAGCAAGGGGCCACCTCTGTGAGTTGTAGAGCCTCAAAACTTCCTGACCCCTTGCCGGCTGCATTCCTGAGACTTGGGGGTGCCTCGGATTCTCCAGAGCAGCAATCATCAAGGTCCCGCAGCGCCCCTCACCAGCGCTCTCAGGACTGCGGTCTGCCTGCACGTGGCCCTCCCTTGGGGACGGGGTGATGGCCTGGCTGCTCACCTCTGCCCCAGCCAGAGGCAGCTGGCTCCCGCTGAAGGGTGCCTTCTGGAAATTACGCCCTGATGTAAGTTTGATCCAATATGACATGTTGATCAGGGACAGAATTTTTTTTAACTTTAATTTCAAATTACTTCAAACTTTTGGGACAGTGGCAAAAATTATACAAACCCCAATCAGATTATTCCAGCTTTTCGGTTTGCTAAAGCTGCTGGAATACAGTATACCAGAAATGGGCTGGCTTTGACAAACGGGTTTTATCAGCTTACAGATTTACAGTTCGAAGGCCGTGAAAATGTCATTGTGTATTTTCCTTCTCTTGTCTGGCCGGGACCCACACACGTGTGTGTTGGCACACTTGGACGTGTCCCACAGCCTCCTCAGGCTCTGTCACGTCTACTGATTCTTTCTTCCTTCTGCTCCTCAGAGTGCAGAATTTCAGTTATTGTAACCTCAGTTCAGTAAAGAGAATGTATTTAAATTAATGCATTAGTTCTTGGGTTGTGGTTTAAAATGGGAAGACAGCGTGTCTCTCCGACCTGACCTGGCCATGCCTGGTGCCCCGAGGTACCCTTTGGGGAGGCCCTTCCCACTGGGGTAGGGGGCTTCCTGCCACTGCCCAGACCGAGCAGGGGCCAGTGAGGGAACACTTGGAGTGCAGCGTCCCCTCACCATGACGCAGCTCTCCTGGGAAAGATGGGAACCCCAAGACACAGCTGGCTCACCCAGGCCTGTGCAGCCTGCAGCGGCGGAGTCCGCAGTGGGGCCAAGGCTGCTGGAGACAGGACTAGTGGCCAGTGTCCCCCCAGCTCCCCGGTATAGAGGTGCTGGGGCCGCTCCCGCTCCCTGCCGGAACGCATCTGGCTCTCTCTCGCCAGCCCTGCGAGCCGTTCCTGCTGTGTTCGGGCGTTCTAGGAAGTCTGACAGCTGCATAGCTGCAGAATGAAGGGTGAGCCTGGGGGCAGGGAGAACCTTTTGGGTAGGTTTGTTTTCTGGAAGCTGGGTCATGAGTCCCTAGCTAAAAATGTAGCAGGAACATTTGCTCAAGCGAGTGCAATAGAGTTGTTGCTTGACTCAGGGGATGCGGTGTCCAGTGGGAGCCGAGCACGCCGTAGCCAGCTGCCCCGGATTCCAGCAGAGAGCGCGTCTTCCTTGTGCTTCAGTCTGAAACCGAGTGTTTGCCTCCTTATCGGTAGCATGGCAGGATGGCCTCGTGCGGTGGCTCCATGTCCAGCCCAGCTTCGCTGCCGCCCTCAGCTGGGAGCCCATGCGAGCCAGCACAGAAGCACGAGAGGCATGGCTGAGGGGGGAAGACGGCAAATAGCTGCACGAGCTAGAAGCTTTATTCTGGCAGTTCATTTTTCTCTTTCCAAACCTTTCAGCAAAGTTCAAAATACTGTGCGTGGAAGTGCTGCCTCCAGAGAGGGGCAGGGGAGTGGGCAGGGGAGTGGGGTGGGCATGGCGGGAGGAGGGCCGTTGGCCGATGTTTGAGGGGTCAGCCTGAGTGGGCACCTGGAGCTTCAGCCCCTCGTCTGTGGCCCCCCAGCTGCTGGCCCCTGAGCCTTGGGCTGCTGTCCTTGGCCAAAGAGACCCAGGAGCGCTGGAGCAGGTGGGCTCAGTGGCCATAGGCAGCAGCGGACTTGAGTCAGCAGGCAGTCCCGAGCAACTGTCCACCCAGAGCTGCCAGCGGCCAGCATCGGGCAGACCTGAAGGACCTCCTTTCTCCCTGGGGAAGCAGGCAGGAGGGAGTGAGGCTGTCCTGCCCAGAAAAGGGGGGCCTCAGGCCTGGGGTGGGGGGCTGTGCTGGCCATTTGCCCAGGGCCTGGGGCCTGTGAGCCAGGGCCACCCAGGTCACCTCTGGAATGGCCCAAACGGGAGGCATGGAAGTTAGGTTTCTCTTCCCTTCCCTTTGGGGGGAACTTTTTATTTTGAAGTAATTACAGAACCACAGGAGTGTGCAAAGTAGAACGGAGAGGCTCTGGAGCCCTTGCTCCCGCCGCCCCAGTCTCTCCAACCAGCGCCCGAGCAGGACTGCGAGCCCATGGTGCAGCCCTACCCGTGAGCACCCTGGGGCCGCCCCTGTCCAGGTGACCCCTCCTCCACCCGCAGCCCCCCGGGCCCCACTCGCTGCCCCCAGCTCATCCTGCTGCTGTGGGAATGGCGGGCAGATGGCGGGGCACAGGTGTGCTCTGGGGCTGGCTTCTGCTCCCTCCGGATGGTGGAGGCGTCCGAGTCCTAGCTGTCGGGTGCAGATTCCTCAAGTTTTCTCCCCGCTGGCCTTCGTGTCGCTGGCTGATGGGGCCTGTTTCCTCCCTCCCAGCCTCTGCACCAGAGCAGCACGCGGAGAGCAGGGGCTGCTCCTGGCCTCAGGGACCTGCTGGAAGGGTGCCCTGCCCAGCCGAGGAGGCGCCCCGCTGCCGCGAGTTCTCCGAGAACCTCAGTCGTGGACGGGCTCTGCGTTTTGTCAGATGCTTTCTCTGGATCGACTGATGGGCCGTGTTCACATGACAGATTGCATGGGTTGGTTTTTGAAGGTGGAACCCGCCTTGCCTTCCTGGGATAAATCCCTTGTGGTCATGGCGTCTGGTTCTTTTTCTGTGTTGCCGAATGCATTTTGCTAAGCACTTCTTCCCCCTGTATTCATGAGGAATATTGGTCCGTGGTTTCATTTGTTTGTACTCTTGTTTGGCCTTGTCATCAGGGTAGTACTGGTTTTATGGGAGTGTTCCCTCTCACTTTCTCAGAGATTGTGTAGAATTGAGGTTAATTCTTCTTTAGCCACTTAGTAGTATTCTCCAGTGAAAGTGTCTGGGCCTGGAGATGACATTTTTGAGAGTTTTAAGATTGCAAAGTGAATGTCCTTATGATTTATTTCGTGCTGGTGAGTTGTGGCAGTGTGTGTTTCTTGGGGCGTCTGTCTGCTCCCTGTGGGTGAGCGCCTCCCATGTGCCGGTTGTGCCTGGGGTCCCGACAGCCCCTGATATCTGCAGGGCCTGCGGCCAGGCCCCTCCGTTCGACTCCTGGTGACTTGGCTTCTGAAGCTTTTCTCCTTCGGTCTTGCTAGGGTGCCAGCTTTCTCAATCTTTTCAAACATCCAGCCCTTTCTTTCATTGCTTTCTCTACTGTTCCTCTGTTTCCAGTTTCACTGACTTTGCCCTTGTCACTATTATTTTCTTCCTTCTGCTTACTTTGTATTTATTTTGCTTTTTCTAGTTTCGTAAAGTAGGACTTGGACTATTCATTTGAGACTCTTCTAATATAAGCATTTTAGTGCTGTAAGTTGCCCTTTCAGCACCGCTTTAGGTGCATCCCACAGATTTCCATGAGTGGTATTTTCATTTTCATTCAGTTCAATGTAATTTTTATTTCTCTTGAGACTTCCTCTGTGACCCATGGATTATTTAATAGTGAGTGATTTCGTTTCTGAGTGTTTGGAGAGGTCCCTGCTATCTATCTGTAACTGATTTCTGGTTTGCTTCCATTGTGCTTCGAGAACAGCCTTGTGTGATTGAACTCTTGAATTTGTTGAGGTTTGATGTGTCTTGGTAAATGTTCCCTTGATGCTAGAAAAGAACATGCTCTGCTGTCGGGTGGCGCACCCTGTACGCCCCCACGGCGCGTGGTCGCTTGATGGGATTGTCCCCCGTTACTGTGGGTTTGTCTGCTTATCCTTTCGGTTCAGATTTTGCTTCGCATATTCCGTAGCCCTGTGCTTTGGTGCACACACATTTAGGATTGCTGCATCTTCTCAACCCACTCACCTTGGTACAGTCAAAGGCAATGGTTTATAGACAGTGTGTCGTTGAATCATGGTGTTTTTTCATCTCTTCGCTAATCTCTGTCTTTTAATTTTTAACTGGTGTTTTTGACCATTTACATTTCATGTCATTTTATGTTAGGTTTTAAGTCTGCCGTTTCATTTTTTGTTTTCTGTTTGTTCTCTCTTTTTTTCTTTTCTGTTTTCTTTTTCTGTCTTTCTTTGGGTTACTTGAACCTTTATAGGATCCCATTTTGAGTTTATGTTAAGTGGTTTATTTAACAACTTTTTGTTTTGAAATAACTTCAAATTTACAGAACAGTTGGAAAAATAATACAAAAACAATACAGAGAGCTCCATTATACCCCTAACCAGATATATACCCTCTTTTAACACTGTAACACATTTGTTTCTGTAGTGTTTTTTCATGTATCTGTTTGTGTATTTTTTTTTAGAGGTTGCTCTAGATACTACATTTTAGATGCACAGCTTACCACAGTCCCCTGGTGTGGACATTTGAGCAGTTATCTGAAATGCAGACCCCTCGCCTCTCCCTTTAAGCACCTTTACCCCACCCCATTTATAAAAACAAGTGCCTTAAATATTTCCTCTGCACTCCTTGAGAGCCAGTCAGGCAAAGGTGTACTTCTCTGTTGTTGTTTGTTTAATTTTAAATTTTTTGTTTTTGTTTTTACATTTAAATATAAAAATACTACTCTGCTTTGTGTTAGACGGAGGGCCAAGCAGTGGGAATGTTTCTCTGTTGGTTACTGCTCCAAGGTCAGTCTTCGGGCTGGGACACCCCACTAGGGACAGCCTGGCACAGGGGACCGGGCGCTCCTCCTCATCTCCCTAGACCCTCCCTACTCGTTCCCACTTCAAAAGGAAAGTTGGTTAGAATCTTTTAAAAAAGTTCGGTGGGAACTTCCCACCAAATGGGGGGAGGGTGTGTTCTCAGCTAGCTACAGTGAGTCGGCCCCCACCTGCAGCTCACCTTGTGGGAAAGCGCTGACCCTTCCCAGATGTGCTGCGCCTGTCCACGCCGGGCATGCCCTCCGGACAGACTACCCCTGGTCAGTTGGAAGCAGTGAGCAGGTCTCCCTCCCTCCCCTCCCCCGCATGCACTCCTTCCTCAGTCTTCTAGATCCAGTGGCGTGAAGAGATTAGGAACTTGACTGTCCCCCAGGCCAGAGGAGCAGGAGTCACTAGCTGGGCAGGAGGCAGTGAGGTGTGGCACTTAGTTCTCCTACTGGCCAGGCCCCGCCGGTCGTGCCGAGAAGCCCCGTGCCCATGAGGCTTCTGTCGCCGTAAGGGTCACCGTTGGCAGAGGGGTGGCAGTGTGCGGAGCAGCCCCTCTCCTGGCCGCGCTGGCAGGGAACCGCTGACATTGGGGGTCTGTGGACTCTGGCCCGCGGGGGTCGTGGGCGCGGGTGTGGAGCTGGCGGCGCACTTGTGCCTGTCCGTTCTCTCTGGTCTGCAGCCCGCTCCCTCCCGGGCCCCAGGAGTGGGCTTAGGATGGGAGGGCGCCGCCTCGCCAAGTCTCCATGTCCACGGGGCAAGGTGGCATGGGCCACCCACGGACGCGCCCCGGTCAGCTCCTTCGTGGGGTGCTGCCTGGAAGCTGCCAGGGCAGGTTGGCCTCAGCCCCCCTGCCTGCGCCCTCGGGCCGGTAGGGGCCAGTTGCTGTCCTGCACCGCAGGAAGGCCGGCCCGAGGGGTCTTTCCCTGTCAGTGTCTGTTCCTGCTCCCTTGTGCCCCGCAGGTGCTGGCTGTGCACCGTGCCCTTTACCCGCCCACAGGACGCCTTCGGGGGTCTCTGCGGCCGTTCCGCTGTTCTTGAAAACCTCACAGAGCCCCAGCGGGTGGTTTTGCTGTCAGGCCTCCGGAAGCGCCCTCGGGCGGCGCGTCCACACACGCCTGTCCCCTGTGCCTCCAAGCCAGGATGCGGGGCCTGCACCCCCTGCCCGGAGCGGAGCCCAGGGTCCCTGCTTGACGCCTTTGTCCCCGCAGGCGCGGGCGCGGGCCGTGGTGCAGGGTGCTCTGGGCACCGGGGCGGGCACAGGAGGCCGGGGCGGGCCTGACACTCAGCCCTCCGCCTGTTCCTAGCTCCTGGGCTGCGGTCTTCGCTTCACCCATCAAACATGATGTATAGACTCGAGAGGAGGAGGAGGACCACTGTGTTTCCCTGGACATCCGTCCTTTCCTGCGTCCTGTCTTCCTGGTGTTCCAAAACTGACCCTTGGCCGTTCGTTTCCATTTCAGCAGTGCCCTTTCGCTCTTTTAGGTTTGCAGGTGACGCGTTCTCTCAGTTTTCCTCCACCTGAGAATTGATGTCCTCTTTGCTCCTGAAAGATGTTTTCTCTGGACACAGGACCTGGGGCAGAGAGAGCTTTTCTCAGCCTCTGTGGTTTCCAAGGAGAGATCTGCAGTCACTGGGCCGCTTCCCCATGGCCAGGTGCCATGTCCCTGGCTGCTGTCAGGATTCCCTCTTTGGGTTTAGTTTTCACACGTTTCTGATGTGTTGGCGTGAATTTCCTGGGGTTCATCCTGTTGAGGGCTCGTGTAGTTTTATAAGTTTGTGTCTTTTCCCAAATTGTGGAAAATTTCGGCCACTATTTCTTTGAATACTTTTTTCAACCCCATCCTCTTTCTCCTCTCCTCCTGGGACACCAGTGACACGAGCGTTAGATCTTTTGTCACGGTCTCCAGGTCCCTTGGCCCTGTTCATTTTTGTTTTCGCCCTGTTTTCTCTGTTCAGGCTGGTTAATTTCTGTTGTTCTTTCTTGTGACTTGTTCATTCTCTCCTCTTGATCTCATCTGCTCTTAACCCTATCCACTGAGTTTTTGTTTCTTTGTGTTTTTTTCCCCAGTTATTGCGTTTTTCAGTTCTAAAATTTCCTTTTGGTTCTCCTTTATATCTTCTCTTTAGTCTCTGAAACTTTGTTATTTCATTTGTTCCATGTGTATTCGTTTTTGCCCACTGAAGCATTTGTACGGTGTTTGCTGTAAAGAAAGTTTTGTTGGGTAATTCCCACACCTGCACGAACAGTCGAACAGTCGGCAGCTGTTTACCGTCCTTTGTTATTCGGGTTGAGATTTTCCTGGCTCTCGGCATAACGAGTGGGTTTTCTACTGTACCCAGGACATTGGGGTTTCGTGTCATGAGACCCGGGGCCTCGCTTGAGTCTTCTGTTTGCACCTCCTCTACCTGGGTGAGCATTAACATGGGATCCGGGGTGATAGGTGGGCGTTGTGGGGGGTGGTCGAGAGGCTCCAGGCCTGGGGAAGACCGCGTGCAAGGGGCTGGGGCTGGTGTGAGTGGACATGGTGGGGGGTGGCGTCCTGTTCGGTCAGCGGGACTGAGGGGCAGGCTGTCCGTGGGAGCAGCCGAGGGCACTGGGCCAGGTGGAGCCAGGGTCCGTGACCTTTTCCCTCGTGACCCTCCCTTCCCATCAGATTCCAGCGGCCGCCAGGACTTCGACCCCCAAGAGGCGTCACTGCCCTAGCGCCGGGGTTTGCGCGCACCTGCCGGGCTCTCGAGCCAGAGACCCGCCCCTCCTGCGGGAGCCCCGCCCACCCCGGCCGCCGCGCGTGCGCCAGGGCCCCGCCCACCCCGGCCGCCGCGCGTGCGCCGGGGCCGCGCTGACATGCGCAGTGCGCCGGCCGCGCGCCGGGCCCGGAGCGGTCGCTGGGACGCCCAGGTCAGTTCGCTGGGCCCGGGGCGGGGGGACCCCACGCTCGGCGCCTCTGCGTCCGGGGCACCCGGCGGGAGAGGGCGCCCTCGCTGCCCGGGCCCTGGCCCTACCCCACGTACGTCTCCCCACGGCGGGCTCGGTCCCTTCGCGCCCCTCCCCACTGCCTGCGGCTGCGTGAGTTCGGGAAGGATCCTCCCTGCCCGCGCCCCAAATTCTCAGGGCAGGCTGCGGGGCTCTCCCGGGCCCTCCAGCCCCTGCCCTGGGTGCCCGCGTTCAGGGTCTTCGCAGGCCGCCCCCGCGTGCGGCACGCGCCTGAACCGGCCCAGGTGGCTCATTAAGTGCACATTTGCTGCAGAAACTCCAGGAATATTTACAATTTTGCTGTTCAAGCTATTTGGCTCTGAAAATTATTGGCTAGTTATTTTGTTGTCTAACTCATTTGAAAGGCAATGAATTTTCTAAACCCATTGTGAATGCTCAGGCATTTTTGCAAAATGAGAAAAACCCGAGCCATAAATAGTTCCCAGACATGAGGATGTTTTTAAATGCCACATTTAACAGTTCGTGGAATCGACACAATAGACAAGCGCCAGCTTTGATTTTGCCCTTGCCTCGTTCTGGAGCCAGTAGCATGCTTTGTTTTATTTCTCATAGCTCAGACGGTTTTGCAGGCCCTGGAGCAGCTGGCAGGTAGTCCCTGGTCCGGATTCGCCTTTGAAGTCTGCCATGAGGCTGGAGAAGGAAGGGCCCCTGAGGGTTTAGCTTTGGTGTTTTCAGCTTCCACTCAGAACTCTTGGCCTTTCACCCTTCCAACAGCATAGGACCCAAAAGCCAGTTAGGCATTCCACAGTCCAGGTTGAAACAGAAATGTATTTTGAAATCTCATTCTGCGACATTATTTTTTTCTTTGAGGGAGGTGCAATCAGACATTTCCTCCAGCGTGCCCTCTGGGAGGCCTTGTTTTGGTGGCGCTGCAGCTCCTGGGGCTGGGGGCTTATGGGCAGTGGACTGGGTAAGTTGTCTGCGCAGCCCTGTAATCTGTTTTCCCCAAGGCTAACAAACTAAAATGGCAAAATCAGTACCGCAAAATTAGGAATGACTGTCAGGTAATTTCTCATGTTGTGAAGTGTTTTTTATGTGTGTTGGTGTCATTTCTAGACTCACCCTCAGCTCCTCTCCTTGGTCTCTCTCAGCCGAGCTCTGCTGGGCAGGTTAGCATTCTGTCACGACTGCATTTCCCATTCAAAAACAAATGCAGCCTTCGATTCCTAGTAGTCAGATGCTTGTACTGACTAAACGAAGGCTGATTAGAATTCTTATCCTCAGGAAGGAAACGGGTCTGACTGGGGAGCTACGGAGCAAAAGAGCCTCTGTCATGCACACAAGCATCACTGCGTGTGTCCTTCGCCCTCTGAGTCAGTTGTCAGTTGTGCTGTTACGTTTCCTGCCAGCAGCTGGTTCCTGCACAATGCAGCTGGCACCCCTGTCCACAGAGAAACAAAGCTGTTTGCAATGTGCAGAGGTAGCCGAGCCCAGGAGCCCGTTTTGTTTCTTTCAGTAGGGAAGGACCTGAAATCTGGGAGATGGTGATCCCTGGCCGCAGAGGTGATAGGGGCAGGTCCTTTCTTCCTTGGTGGTCTGCCTCCCACTTGGAGCCAGGGGCAGCAGCCCAGCGGCCCTCTCTATGCAAACTGGGGGGTTCTTCAGGGAGAGCAGGTTGGATTGGTTTGTGAAGGGAAATGCATGGCCCAGAGTGAGCCCCCTGTCCCAGGGCAGGGTCTCATGTGTCCTGAGCTGGCTGCCGGTTCGCCTGGTGGTGTGTGTTCTGTGCTAGGTGCTCTGGCCCCTGGGGGCTGGCTTGTCCGGGGTCTCAGGAGGGCATTGGGAGAGGCCCAGGTAGCTTCTTCCAGGGACTCTTCCTTTCCATTCTGAAATGGAGTTGAAGGCTCCGGATGTGCAGAAGCCAAGTCTGGACTAGATCCCGGCAAGGGAAACCTGCACCACCACCTGTAAACGTATGGCGAGAAGAACAGTAGGGTGGAAACAGACACCCTGCCAAGTGCTGACGGCGTTGCACAAGGCTCTTAAAGGCTCTGTTTTTCATGGACTGGGAATTTTCCTAATTGACCACACTGTGGCTGCCCCCTCCCACCTTTGCTGTTGCGTCCTGTGATCTGAGCACCTTAGAGGGTGGGGAGAAAACAGAAACCCATGTCCACACGCCTTTTGCTGGGCTGAGAGCACAGTGTTTGGCATGGGGTGCCTGCCCTCCTGCCTCCAGCACCTGTGCAGCCTTGGGACGGTTCTCCAGGCCATTGTCGGCACCCCGCCTGTGTCCCCCGTGCACGGGCCGAGCCCACCCCACGCCCTGCCTGGAACTCCTTGGGACCAGGGCTGGGACTCAAATCTGTCCTGCAGGTGCTCTTAGCGGCCACAGCTTCTGCTGACTCCAGTGGCCTGAGCGGGGCCGCGGCTATGTCTGGGCAGGTCTGCCTGCCACACCTCTAAGGTGGCACCTGTGGGCACTCCTCCACCCATGTACGCATGCCCGGCTCGGGGCGGGTCTGCCACGATTGTGGAGGAGTGGATGGCAGTATGTGAACTGTGTCCTGAGTGGTGGGGAACATAAAAGTGGTCGTTTGCCCTAGCACAGGATCCTGATTGTGGAAGCAAAGCCTCTTGTCTCTTAGACCCTTGGAACTGGGGGCTCGTGGCAACAGGCGTGGCCAGGTGAGGGCACCAGGCAGTAGTGCGGGGGCTCGTGTTGTCGCCTCCTGCCCTGCAGGCAGCCCCCCACCCGTGGCCGCACCCCTCCCGCGTGGGGTCGACCTGGCTGCAGAGATGGGCTTGGTGCCCACCCTGGGACCCGCAGTCTCCATGGGTGTTGTTCCCACCACACCTGTGCAGAGGCACAGGTGTTTCTCCATGGTAGCAGGTTGTGAAGTTGGTCCCGGCGCCGCCTGGGGGAAGCTTCGAGCCCTGGCAGTCGTGGCCGCAGCTGCGGGCAGCTCAGCACCCCCAGCCCACCGTCCGGACCCCTCTTGTGCGCCTGGGGCTCTTCAGGTCTTTCCAGTGGGTACTGGCTTTAAACCACCTTCCCGCACACCACAGGTTCCTGCTTTAATCCTTGAATTAAAAGGGCACCCTCTGGCATCTGTTTGTCCCCTGTGCAGCCCTGTGCTTTGTGCTCTGCCAGCGTTCTTCTCATGAGGGCCCCCGGGCCCCCCACGTTGCCGACGGGTGCTGTGGCCCCGAGGATGCGGCAGCCGCTCTCCCTGTCCTCCAGGAGCTCACGTGGGTCTGTCTGTGAGCGCCTCGAGGGCAGAGCCCGCGTCTGCCTGCAGCCCCAGCAGCCCGCGAAGTGCAGTGGGGTGGGGGTGAGGGGTGGGCCGGGAGCCCTTAGAAGCCGCCCCAGCCCCCAGCTCTCCAGGCTACACCTGACCCTACCAAGGTGCAGCCCAGCCGGGGTGGGAGGTGGGCGAGGGGGCGCACCGGGGGGCTTCCTGTGGCCCACTGCCTGCGTCGTGGGGTCTGGTGCCCGTGGAGGCCGGCAGAAGGGCCCCGGCGGCTTGGAGTGGACATGACTGAGCGCACTGCTCTCACCGCCCTCCAGCCGGCTCCGCCCTGCCTTCCTAACGGTCTTGTCACTTCCTGGATTGTTGGTGTGCAGATTTTCTGAAATCATTTGTTTTAAATCAGGAACTCTCAAACAAAGAGGGAGAGGAGGAGCTGAGTTTTATAATTAGATGCTCCATTTGGCTAACAGTAAGGCAGTAACCGTATTTCCATATTTAAGCAAATATTGAATAACGTTTGGGGGTGTAGAGAATTCATCCTCAAAGAATTTAGAGATTTGTACCAGTGTATTCTGTGTACTTAGCCCTAAGTTCTTGACCACCCGTGCGTGTGTTCATTAGCCTGTGGGGTGGCCTGCGGGGTATCTGGCAGGGTGGGGTGGCCAGTGGACCTGCCTGCTGGGCTGTGGCTGCCATCGGCCAAGGGGAAGTAGCAGGAGCGCTTTCTAAGGCTTACAGCTGCCATGGAAACCTGCAGTTCTTTCAGGATAAAAAGGCTAATTTTAAAATGTGGGAACCCTCCGACTTTTCTTCTTCATGTTTTTTTTTTTCAGAAAAAGTAACTTGCTCCCGTGCGTTCCCACGTTTAATAACGGGTGACAGGTCTTATGGAAGGGTAGTCTCCGCTGGCACCAGGTCTCTGCCACGTCGCGTGTGCAAGGCCTGAGGTTATTTGTGGGTGTTCCTACCCAGGGACTCTGGCGGTCCGGGTGGGAAATGCAGGCGGGAGGGGGGCTGCATGGACGGGGGCACTCATATCAGGGGCACACCTGCTGAGGCCCCCGTACCCACCTGAGGGAGCCCCCGAGTGTGGTGTGCCAACGCACCCAGTCTCCAGCAGCCCTCAGGGCCCCTGCCTCTGGCTCACGTCAGCGCCGCCACTCGGCCTCTGTCCAGCAGGTTTGGTGACTGGCTGACGCTTGTTATTTTGTTTTTTTTTATTTTTATGGAAAATGCTTATTTTTCATTGTAACCTGAAATCTTGATGATCCAAATTACAGATATATTCACATCGTGACTTATGAGTAATCACTTGATTACTGATTCACAAGTAAATATCTAAATTTCTGTTTTTGTGCCTCCGAGCATTATGTTCACATGTGCTTTAGAGGAAACCATGGCATAAGAGCAGGAGACTGCCCTGCAATTCGCAGGGAACTGGCCGAGATACCCTGCCCCCCCCCGCCCTTTTTTTAATGCAACATTATTGATGTATTCACAAGCGTAGAAACTATCCGAAGCAGACAATCACCCGCTCACAGCATCATCGTATGGTTGTGCGTTCATCCCCGTGATCAACTTTAGAACACTTTCATCACTCCAGAAAAGAGGCAAAAATAAGAAAGAAAACCCTGGCCCTCCCGTGCCGCTTCGCCCCCTCCCTGTCTTCATGACCTGTTGTGTCGGGACACCTGTCACTGCGTTACCTGGTCCGTGGTGGGCAGTGGGTACGTCTCCCCGCAGCCCTGTCAGTAATGCCCGTGGCGCTGTCTCACCTGCCCTCGTCACGGAAGAGCGTCTTCTTATTTGCACAGTTGACCGCGGACATCATGCCCACAGGACTCACCACTTTTACGCCCCACGGCCCCGAGCCCCTGACAGCGGATGCGCTGCCGACTCACGATTATTTTTAATACACAGTTTTTTGGTGGTGGTGTTAGGAACTTCTGCTTATGCTGTATCTGGTGTGTTTTTCATTGCGATTTTTATTGTTCACACACCCCAAGCAGGCAGCCAGCGGCTCCCGGGGCCTCCACACCAGCCCTGAGGCTGGGTTCATGGGTTTCCCTGGTGATGAGTGGGGACCATTGGAGAGGCTGGAGAGCCTGGGGGCTCTGGAATTGCCCCCCAACCCCAGGTCTCCCAAGTGCCCTAACCTTCCTGGGGTGCCTCAAGGAGCACGTCGAGCCCCCCTCCTGTGGTTTAGGCCCTGGGGTGGGTCGACAGTACTGCGTCTCTCCATCGTCCAGCCCTAAGTCACAGGGGAGCCCCAGGCAGCACCCCTCCCAGACATATGTCTTTCCCGGTGTCTGTACTCTTAGAGGAAGAGAGCAGTCAGCAGATACCCCCAGGGCCCAGGCTCCGTGGGGACACAGGACGCCCGGCTGCCTGCTGGTGCCCCCTCGCCCTTGTCCCTGGGGATGGTACTGGGGGCTTGTGGGGGGTTGACTTCCCTGAGGCCCTCTGGAGCGAGCCCTGCCCCTGCTTTCTCCCCTCTTCCCACCCCTTTTCCCTTCTCCCCTCTCCTTCTCTTCCCTCCCCCTCCTCCTTCCCACTCTTCCTCTGTGCTCCCCCCGCCCCCCCGCCCCGCTCTTCTTCCTCCATCCTGTCCTCCCACCCCACCCTCCTCCAGGCCTGGCTTCCTTCCCGACTCCTCCTTCTTCAGCTCGCCGGGGCCCTGATTGGAGCTCCAGGCTGCAGCCCAGCAGCCTGTGCTTAACATGCGGCCTGCCGAGTACAGAGGGCAGGTAACCCGCCCACCTGTGAGTGCCGGCTGGTCCAGGCCCTCGCACCTGTGTGCTCCTTCAGTCTCCCCATGCACTGCGAGCTGTCCAGTCTACTGACAGGGTCCGGCGTGCGGCACCAGGGAGCTGGCGGGGGCTCTCCAGCCCCTCCTCCCGGCTCCCGGTGGGGGACCAGAAGTGCCGGATCAGGGCTCTGGGTGCTGCCCCTCATGCCCGCAGGGGTGGCCTGGCCGGAGGTGCCAGCCTGACGCTGGAAGGCCACGCCTCGCACTGCAGAGCTGGCCCAATCCCAGACGCTGCCCAGGGGCCACACCGAGGTTACGTCTTGCTCAAAAGTGGCTGAGGGGCCATGGGTGCACCCTACCCGCCCCCGGGGAGCTGCAGGAGGACCCTGAGCTGCGGGCAAGGTCGGCCTCCTGGGCGACCCCTGTTGTGCTCTGGTGCTGGCAGTAGGGACTCCGTTTTGCGCGAGGAGCAGGGGCAGGAGCTGGCCGCTGGTCCACGGCCTGCAGGGGCAGGACAGTCCACAGCCCCACTCCCAGGTTCTCTCGCTGCATCCCGCTTTGGGGCTGGGGACAGCCCTGGGTGTGTGACACGGGGCCCGGGGCACCCTGAGAGGACTGGGGTCCCCCCAGGCTGTGCAGGCCCCCCAGGCTGTGCGGGTCTCCTTCTTAAAGCTCTGCAGATACAAAAGCGTGCGAGACCCTCACCTCGGGTCAGTGAGCAGCCTTCAGGGTCAGAGGTCAGGAGGCCTTGGGGAAGGAGAGGGCCACAGGCCTGGGGTGCCGCGGCTGGGCATGCTGTCCCGGGGGCAGCAGGAGCCCAGGGGAGGGGGTTGGGAAGTCATCACAGGCAGAGAGACCCCTCTCTTCCCCAGGCGTCTCCCTGTGGGGGGGGAGGGTAAGGCACCCCCCACACACTGCCCCTGAAGTCACAGGAGGGCCCATCCCTCCCTCCAGAGTGGGGCTCAGAGTGGCAAGCACGGCTTCTGGCCCCCACCCAGGACGCTTCCTTTCAGGTTCCTGGCGGACGTTCTGGTGCTTTCCACACGATATGGGCAGCTGGTGGCCCATGCCCACCGCCCACTGGCCACCCTGGGCACTGCAGTTCTGTTTTGTGTCAGTGTCGGGGTTGGGGTTGGGGAAGGCTGGCAGTGTTTCTTGGCAGGGTGGGGCTGGGGCGGGGGGTCCTCTCCCAGCACTGCCTCCGGGTTTCACTCGGGTAGCCCCGGGAGCACAGGGCAAGAGGCTGCTGGCCCGGGGGCCTGAGGGACCCCGGGGTGGCGGTTGGTGGGCGCCAAAGCAACTTCCCACCCCTCCCTGCCTGCCTGGGCCCCGACGGAGCAGCCCAGCACACAGGGCTGCCCCTGTCCCCATGTCACCCCGTCCCTCTGTGACATGTCATGCAGCGCAGGGTCCTGCCGCAGGGGCTGGGCTCTTCAGAAGGTCTCAGCAAATAGGAATCCCTTGTTAAAGGAAGGCTGGGCATCGCACCGAGGTCCCGTCCTCCTTGGACACAGGATGGGCCCCAGGGCCTGCAGGGGCCGTGTGCTGGCACGTAGGAGGCCGGGGGTGTGCTGAGGCCCTCTGACCGAGGCCCTCGGGGTTGGCATGCCCTGCGCTGCCCGCGATGCCAGTCCCCAGCAGGCCGAGCGCCTGTGGGCCCTGCCTGCTCCTGCCCCCGCCTTTTAGGGCTCCCAGCCCACCCGCCTGGGGCCCAGTGAGGACGGGTCGGGGGTCACGGGGCCTCTGCCATCCTCGTTGGCTCCCCATCCGGAAGGCCTAACATGGAGGGCGTCCCCCTGACTTTCAGGCAGGAGCTGCGAGCGGGGAGGTGCAGGGGCCGGGCCCAGGGCTGTCCCCCGAGGAGCAGCGGGCCCGAGAAAGGAAGCAGAAGAAGGAACGCAAAAAGGAAGAGAAGCAGCGCCTGCGGGAAGCGGGCCTCCGTGCTGCCCAGCATGTCCCCTCACAGCCTGCGAAGCCCAGCGGGGCACAGCTGGCCCTGGACTACCTGCACAGGTAGGAAGTGACCTGGGGGTAAAGATGGGGCCGCGGCCAGCACCACCCGCACCTGGGAGGCTCCCACTGTGGCCCCGGGATGGCCTGGGCTCGCCTGGCCCAGCACGAGGTCCCGCGTGGGAGCCCTGACCACTGCCCTGGGCTTCTGGCTGATTTGGTGCCTGCACCCAAGAGCTGGGGGTGGGTGCAGCCTGGGGGCTCTCCCTACCTTGGTACCTGAGATGGTCTGTCCGTGCTGTGTCCCCAGCTGGGCCCAGAAGCTTGAGAGCTGGAGGTTCCAGAAGACCCGGCAGACGTGGCTGCTGCTGCACATGTACGACCGCGACAAGGTTGGTGCTGGGGCTCCGGGGGAGGGGAGGGGGCAGCTGCGCGCAGGTCCTGCCGGGCCGGCGTGGCTGAGGCTGTGCACTCCGGCCCCTCCTTGCAGCCCCCAGACCGGAGCCAGGGGACTGCCTTCTCGGGGCCCGTTCTCCCCGTGGCCGTGGCAGTGTAGGAGCAAGGTCAGACAACCTTACAGGGAAGACTTGGAGGGCCCCCCACGTGGCTGGCCAGTCCCCAGCCCTGCAGCTTCAGGCCCGGCACCCCCCTGATGCCCACCCCGAGTCCTGGAGGCATGTGCCCTCACCAAGGCAGGCAGGAACCCGCGACCCCGCTATGGGTCCCCCATGCGTGGACATCTCCGTACAGCACTGCAGACCATGCCCCAAATCAGGGGCGAGGCAGAGCCGCACAGTCACCGGCTCCCGCAACCGGGGGGCTCTCGCCCGCGGACACTGGGCTGGGCTTCTCTCCCTCCGCCCAGGCCCCCTGCAAGGGGACAGGCTGGGCATTCGGCGGATTCCCCGCGTCTTTCCTCTCAGCACACAGTGGCACCTGGCTGCTGCCCCCGCCCCCCCCGCACTGTGTGCCTGGCTCCTCGCTATGAGGCTCCTGTGTCCTCTGGATTAACAACCCCCAGGATGGCGCTTCACTACCGAGACGCCCTGTTTCGCCTGCCGCAACCCCAGGGGCTTGTCTGGTCAGTGACGGAGTCTCCATCACCCCACCCATGCCTACCCTTGGCTTCCCCCAAGGGACGGCTGCACGCCACCTCCCAGGGCTTGGGCCTTCCCTCCAGGCGAAGCCCATCCACACCCAGGGGCCCGCCCGCCCCTGCACCCAGCAGCGCCCGGACTCAGGTTTTACACACGTTGCCTGGACCCCCAGGCTGCAGTCGGCCCTCAGCGATTGGGATGGGCCTTTGTTTCCTCCATGACGAGCTCCCGTGCCTGCTTCTTACCTTTCTCCCTGGACGATGACGGTTTGCGGGTCCCACCTCGCCGCCCCAGCCACTGCCTCTGCTTTGTGCAGCTGGACACGCTGCTCAGGCTGAGCCCCGGGCGGTTCTAGGATTGCCTTCTTTCCTGTACAGCCTTTGCTTGCCTGGAGTTGACAGTTGTCCCGCTTCTTTACTTGCAGTTTTCTCTGTGTTCTTACTGGTTTACCATCAGTGCCCCTGCCCCCACCCCCAGGGCTGTCTTCCCTGAGTGTGGGGAAGGCGTCTCTGCAGAGTCTCTGCACCCCAGGGGCCCGGGCTCACCCCAGGCTCTTAGACCCACCTCCAGGGCTCCCTCACCTCGTGTGTGGGTCTCCCGTCTACTGAATCCTCCGGCAAATTCGTTCAGACCTCGTGTCTCTGAAAACACCGTTTTTCTTCTCCTTCCTTTCCCTCACACTTGATGCATGCGTGGCTGGGCGAAGCAGTGCAGATTGGAAATTCTTTTCCTTTCGGGTTTGAAGGCAGCAGGTAACCATGTGGACCACAGGAGGCCAGATTGGCACATTCTGCAGCAAAGCCGACGAAGTGGATGGCAGACGTTAGCAGAGGGACTTGTGTAGCGATGGGAGGGTCATGGAATCACTCCTGTGTTTCCTTCCACATTTTATAGTTTCAGCTTTTAGACTGTTTCTTCTAAGTCCATTTTTTGGTAGTTTGTGTCTTTCTAGGAATTTTTCCATTTCAATTAAGTAATTTGACATGAGTTGTTTACAGTATCCTCATAACCCTTTTTATTTCTGTAAGGTTGGCAGGACATTTCCCCATCTTCTCTCTTTTTTACTTGGTTGGTCTAGCTGCAAGTTTTCTTATTTTTTCATCTTTTAAAAAACCAAATTAATTTTGTTAATATTCTCTATTGTTTTTATTTCTGTATTTACTTGATTACTACTTTAATCTTAATTAGCCTTTGTCGTCTGTTTGTCGTCTGCTACTAACCTGAGATCTTTCTTTTTTCCTACTGCTGTTTTTATAACCCTAAATTAGCTTTCAACACTGTTTTAGCTGCAGGTTTTGGTTGTGCTTTCATTTTTATTTTTACCCTTCTAAAAATATTTTCTAATTTCTCTTCAGATTTTTTCCTTGAGCCATTCATCATTTATAATAAGTGTATTTTAATTTTCACATATTTGTGAATTTACAAAATCAAATTTTCTTGTTACTAACCTATAATTTCATTGTATTTTGGTCAGAGGAGACCCCAGCCAACTGTCTGGGGGCCTTGGAGTGCCGTGGGCCCCCCATGGGATTTATTAGTTTACAAACTTCCAGTTCTAAGGCATGAAAATGTCCTGGCTAAGGCATCCACAGGATGGTGCCTTCTCTGAAAAAAGTTCACTGCACCCAGGGTGCTCTGTCCTGTGGGACATCCCAGGTCATGTGCTGGCCCATCCCTCCCGCCTCCATTGCCTTCAGCTCCTGGTCCCACCCAGTGCCTCTCCTGAGTATCTGTGGGTCCTCAGCTCCCTCTCGGAGTTGCTCTCAGGAAGGGCTCCTGTGAAGGGTTAGGATTCACCTGGAGTTGGGAGCTCGCCTCTCCACTGAAACAGCCTCAGCAAAAGGCCCTGCCCACAGCAGGTCTGCCGGCCAGCGCAGCGTCCACACGCCCGGTGCCAGCCCTGCAGCCCCTGGTGTCGCCTTCTCCGCAGGTCCCTGACGAGAAGTTCCCCACCCTGCTGGCCTACCTGGAAGGGCTGCAGGGCGGGGCCCGGGAGCTGACCGTGCAGAAGGCCGAGGCCCTGATGCGGGAGCTGGACGAGGCAGGGGCTGGCGGCCCAGATGCCCTCCTGGCGGAGAAGACGCGGCGTGTACGGCAGGTGCTGCAGCTGCTCTCCTAGCGGGGGGCACGGGGACCCTTGCTGCAGCCCGGCCTCCGCCCAGCAGTGGGGCTGTGGATCTGGGCTCGGGACTCAGGTTCTTCCCAAACCCCTCCAGCGCCAAGGTGCCTTTCAGCCAGTCTGATCTTCCCTGGGGGGGGAGGGGGGCTTTAGTATTTACCCCCCAGGCAGAACAGCTGGAATTCGCTGGACTCCCGGACCCTGACCTCAAGACGCCCTCAGGGCCCGAGGAATCGCTTGAGGGAAATGTCTGTTTTTCTACAAAGGGATATTTTTTTGGAACTGACCAGGAGCTGGTTGCCCAGATGTTGGGGTGTGGTGGGTGTCTGGGGGAACCCTGACTTCTGTGGCTACAGGTTTAATAAACAGGTCCCACGCTGGGCCCGCCTTTCCCTTCCTGTGCAGTTCCTGTCTCATTCCCATCGTGATCAGGGCGGCCCTCCGCCCTGACCAGTGGGTGCCAGTTGGGACCCCCTTCTGTGGGCGTCTTCCTCACGTGTTACTGGCCACTCTCTGCAGACCTGCCCTCTCCAGGTCTCGCCGCAGCAGCTTTGGCAGCAGCGCTGCCTCCTGGCTGGGAAGTAGAGCCGTCCCCAGCAGGAAAGGGCAGGCCGCCCCTGCCCCCGTATGCACGCACCCCACTAAAGCCACAGCACCCCGCCAGGTCCTGGGGGACCCCAGCAGAGCCAGCGGAGACGTGTCTGAGCCAGGGGCGTGGGCCACAGAACTCAGTTGAGGGGGCTGCGAGGGACTCTGAGGGGCCTAGAGCATCCTGGGGCTGCCCAGGCTTTGCAGCTCAGCAGCGGCCTTTGTTCCGGCTTTGGGGGCCCAAGAAGAACCTGCCCCCCTGCCCCGCCGCTGCACCCTTGGGCTCCCTGCTCAGGACCCAGAGTGCAGACTGGAGCCTGGGCATCCGCCCAGCCGGCCACCCTCAGGACACAGGTGGAGGACAGCGCAATGGACGTCCCCGTGGCTGAGACCACAAGGGGCCGCTCACCTGGGGGCCCATCCTGGGGGCTGGGCGATGTGGGGCTGGCCAAGCCCATGCTTGGTGCTGGGATCGCGCTGAGCCTTCTCTCCAGATGGGCTCTCCACAGACAGGCTGAGCATACCTGGCCCCCTTCCCCCACCTGGGCCCCCACAACAGCTTGTCCTACAGCAGCTCTGCCCTGGATGATGCCACCCTGCCCTCTGTAGCCACCAACCCTCATGTGTCCTCCTTATAACCTGTGGCCTTCTCCCTGCCACCTGGCTCACCCCCTCATCACTAAGGTGGGAGGCAGGACCCTGTCTTGCCACCAAGGAGGACAAGGTCGCAGAGTCAAGGGGGGCCTTCCAGCCTCTTCACTCCCAGGCCAGAGTTTTCTTGGGGGGGGGGGCTTCTCAGCCCAGCAGAGAGTCAGGGGACTTTTAATCCTGGAGTTAGACAAGGCCCTGGGGCACCCACCCCACACTGACCTCCCCAGCCCTGACTGGGGGGGGGGGGGGGAGGCTCTGCCGGGCTGCCGAGGTTATTTCTAGGACTTCTCAGCTCACAGGCGAGTACCCCCACCCCAGGGCTCCCCGGCCGGTCTGGAGCCCGTTTGGCAGCTGAGCACCAGGGTTCAAGGAGCCGGCATGCCTGGGTCACGTCTGGCAGCGGCACCTGCACTGAACCTGACCCAGGGCCTGGACCACCCACAGGTCAAGGGACTGTCATGTGGGCGTCCCCAGATGGTCTGGGGTGTGAGACAGCAGGACTACCAGCCCTGTCAGCCTCCAGGCTTGGGAGCATCGCTGGGCATCCAGCTGGGGTCTTGGTACCAGAGACAGTTGGGAAGTTCAGGGACCCTGTGGGCCCGCTTGGCATTAGGCCGTTCCTGCCCAACCCTGGCCACACCCCTGACCCCTGTACCCACTGCCAGTGCCGTGCACCAGCCATCCCTGATCACAGCCTCTCCCGCCTTGCAGCCGCAGCCTGGTCCTGTGGGTTACAAGAGCCCCATCTGCACATATGTTCGCTGTCACCCAACTGCTCCCGAAGTCACTGCACCGTTTCCCTCCCCCCAGGTCAGCCACCCCACTCCATCACCAACGCTCAGTACTGTTGAACCTTTTAATGTTTGCTCATTAAACAAACATTAAACTGGTGCTTGCCCAGTCTTTACTGGGCACAGGTGTCACCCAAATGCACCTCCTCAGGAAGTCCCTCTGACCCCCTCTACTGGGAACCGGGGCTTCCCTGTAAGCCCACAGCCCTGCACCGCCCCCAGCAGAAACCGTCTTGTCTGCTGAGTGCACTGTGTGGCACAGGTGAGGGTGCCATCTCTGGCTATTTGTACAGCATTAACCAGTATCACTTGTTCCCCTCAGTCCATGCAGCCACGTAGTCCTCTGCACCCCCTTGCCTCAGCAGAGAGAAGGCTTTGCTCCAGGGCAGAGATGAGATTTGGGAGAAGAGACGGGAATCCGAGTGGACCAGAGAAAAGGCTGTTGGGGTGGCAGCTTGTCAGAGCCTGCCTTGTTTGTCTTTCAGCCAGTGCCCGAGCCCGCCTCTGTGCCCCAGGCTGGTGCAAAGCCACCACGTTGCAGGACATTCACCAGCCTGGGGTGGACACCAGTGGCCTGGAAAACAGGGCGGTTTCAAGTGGGGCTGCCAGAAAACATACCAGACACCTAGTTAACTTTGAATTTCAGCTGAATGAATAACTTTCCAGTATAAAGTTTGCTAAACCTGGTAACTGTCGTGTCCAAAGATCAGTGCAGGGAAAGGCTCCCCAGGAGGGCCTAGTGGAGCCATCTTGGCTTTCCTGGGCCACAGCTGGGTGCCCTTGACCCCTCCCTGGTCTCAGTTTTTTGTCAGCAGACGGGAAAGGTCACAGCGTGGTTGCACGAGGTGGTCAGTGCTCGAGGAAATGCCCCAGAAGCCTCTGCCCAGCCCACCAGGTGGGGCGGCCCGGCAGGTGCAGACTGGGCCTGGGCAGCGCGGACGGCAGGTGCAGACTGGGCCTGGGCAGCGCGGACGGCAGGTGCAGGCTAGGCCTGGGCGTGGGCCTGGCAGGGGCATGTCAGGGCTTCATGCACGCCAGGGCCTTAGTTTCCCCATCTGCACCAAGGCCACATGCAAGTACCCCGGCATCCTCCTGGCAGAGGGCAGTCACCTTTCGCCCTCAGCTCCCCTGCCACCCAGGCCTGGACGCGGTGGTGCTAGCCTCGCCCCACCAAGGGGTCTCGGCTCTCCTACGCTGGGCCATGGTGCTGCCAAGTGGCTCCTGCAGCACCAGGCACTGGGAGATGTCACGGGGGTCTGCAGAGAGGGGCCTGCCCGATGGCCTGTCCTGTACCTCCCACACCCCTGTGGACGCTCTGGCCTGTCCTTCTCACCCCCTGCCCCACCCCCTCCCAGCACAGCTGCTGTCACCCCTGGCCCCAGATGGGGAAACTGAGGCCCCCGTGGACTAGACCTGCCCCAGTTTGCCAGCAAACTGGGAACAACTCGGGCTGGAGGTTCAGCCTCAGCACCCCATTTTTGGAAAAAGTGTGAGGACCCCACCATGGGGACCTGTCCTGGTGGGCCGAGGGTGGCACCTGGTGGCAAGCTTGGGGATTGCAGGTGCGTCATTTGGGGATCCTGGCTCCAGAGCCTGGGGGTATGGTGGAGGAGGGCGCTGAGTCAGAGGTACCAGTGGGACCTGGGGGACACTTGGGGGCCCTGGAGGCGGGACAGGAGAGGAGCCCATGTTTGCATTGCAGGTGTCTGCGAGGGCCTGGGGTCTTGGAGGCGCAACTGGGGTCCCCCCTGCCTGTGGAAGGCACAGCCTGCAGCTGCCAGAAGCCTGAGGGGCCCATGGGGGCTGGGCCACTCCGTGTCCGTGCTCGGGGCAGTGAGCCCACCTCTGCCCAGCGCCGCCCTGGGCCCCTCGGTGGTGGTTGGCCCCCACAGCGGAGCAGGAGGGCAGGCGGGTCCCGGTGTCGCCACGTGGGTCTAGGGCCTGAGAAGCACCCGCAGCGCCTGAGCCCGCGGCCGCAGGGTGAAGGCGGGGGCGGGCGTGGTGTCGAGCGCGGCGGGGCCGAAGCCGGGCGGGGGCCGCAGGTGGTACCTCTGGAGCAGGCCGGCCAGCAGCAGGAACAGCTCGGTCCTGGCGAGGCTCTCCCCCACGCAGACTCGGCGCCCTGCGGGGAGACGACGCTGCGGGCGGCCCTTTCCCTTCCCGCAGGGCTACATGCAGAGGGCCGGTCCCGGGCTCCTCCTGTGGAATCGGGGTGTGGGGCCTTGGCGGGGTCGTGTGGGGCAAGGGCCGGGGCCCTGGGAGGTGGAGGGAGAACAGAGACGGACTCTGGGGGGCAGAGCCACCTGGGGCGGACCCTCCACCTGCTCTTTTGTCCTTTCTGCAGTTGAGCCCTGTCCTGCCTGCTGGGTGTGGGGAGGGCAAGACCCCTGGAGTGGGAGGGCCTGGGGTCCCCCTTAGAGGGAGGGCTGCTGTGGAGGAGCAGCCTCTGAGGCCTCCTCAGTGCCCAGGTCTGGCCGGGGGCGGGTCATCTCAGGGTGGGGGGGGGGTAGGGTGGGCCCAGGAGACAGCAGAGGGCGTGCTGAAGGGGGGAACTGGGGGACTCTCACCTGACTGAGCATCACCCAGGTCCCTGGGGGCCAGCCCAGGGCTGCCGAGGGCCCTGGCAATCTGGAGTAGTGTGGGCCCCGATGCCGCCGTGCCCACCCCCCACCCGCCACGGGGCCAGGGCACCTGCAGAGAAGGGCAGGAAGGCATCCCGCTTCAGGAACTGCCCGTCCGCGCCCAGGAAGTGGCCTGGGTTGAACTGGTCTGGGGTCTCCCACTGTGTCTTGTCCAGGAGCACAGAGGTCAGCAGAGGGAGTACAGGGGTGCCCTGTGGGGGGAGGGGGTGTGCCGCCTGAGACCCCTCGCTGCTCCAGGGACTTCCTCCACGCAGGCTGTTCACAAACGGGAGTGCTGACAGGGGCCCGGAATGTTCCAAGCAGGGCAGGCTGGGCAGGGGGCGGGGGACCCATGGGTATACGCCCCGTTTGCAGGTGAGGCACCTGGCAGCCAGGTGACCCCCAAGGTTGTCCATAAAGGACCCCCCAGATCAGACTGCGAGGGACCCAGGTCAGCACCGCCCCTTCTCCTCGCCCCTGAACCCCTTTCCCCTGCCGGGTGCGGCCTGGCAGTCCACCTTGGGGAGCAGATAGCCGCCCAGCAGGGTGTCGGCAGTGGTGCAGCGGGGCGCGTGCGGCAGCAGGGTGATGAAGCGCTGCACCTCGTGGAGCACGGCGTTGGTATAGGGCAGTGCCTGCATGTCCCGGGGCTGCGGCTGCCGCTCACGGCCGAGTACGCGGTCCAGCTCCTCCTGCACCCGGCCTGTGGGCAAGGGCAGGGCTCGTGTCGGGCCGCCCGCCGAGGGGGGAGGGGGAGGGGGAGGGGGCTCACACTGCACGTCGGGGTGCTTGGCCATGAGCAGGGCGGCCCACTGCAGCGTGGCGGAGGTGGTCTCAGTGCCGGCCATGACCATGTCCAGGGCACAGGCCACGGCGTCGTCCTCTGCAAATGGGCTTTCGGGGTCTTCCCGCTGCAGAGAGGCAGGGTGGGCCGGGCTGGACGGGCGGACGCGGGGCCTTCTCCCCCACCTTGGACCCCAACCCAGCCCTGGCTCAGGAAGGACAGACAACAGCGGAAGGACAGATGGCGCCAGGAGCACCTGCTGTCCTCGGGTACACGCTCACCCGAGGCAGGCACTGTGAGCCCCGCCTTTCACAGATGAGAAAACTGAGGCCCAGAGACGCCCCAGCCAGGTGGTGCAGGATTTGGGCTGGCCCCTCCCCAGCCCACTGCTTCCTAGAGGCCCCAGGACGCCCCGGCGAGCGTGGTCAGCAGGGGCACCTCCCCACCTGGCACTGCTGAAGCAGGGCGTCCAGGTAGCTCTGCGGGGGGCCTCCGCCAGGCGTGGGGGGTGGCCGTGCCCCCAGGAGGGCCCTCAGAATGGTGCCCACCTCCTCAGTCTTGCGCAGGACGGGCTGGTGCAGCCGCAGGAGGGTCCCAAGCCATGGGAAGGTGTTGAAGAGCTGAGGAGGCAGGTGCAGTGGGGGCGGGTCCACCCCCCAGGTGTGCGCTCACAGCCCCTGGTGGGGGGGGCCAGGCCACCGCCCCTCACCACCACTGCCCCTCGCTGCCCCCAGCCCCAGAATGATGGACTGGACCAGAGCTCAGTGGGGAGGGGCTGCGGGCCGGGAGCACCCTGGGCTGGGTGCGGGGGCCCACAGGCTGCTGTCAGCACGCCCTGCCCCTGCCCGCCACCTGCCCAGGTGAGGTGGACCCTGGCCAGGAAGGTGGAGGACGCGGGCCGCGGCACAGGAGCGCACAGACGGCTGGAAATCCCCAAGTTGGGCAGGGCTGTGGCCAGGACAGAGGCCCCTGTGGGGCTGGGGGCTGGGGGCGGCGTGCCCCTCCTGCGGCAGCTGCGCTTGTGGCAGGTGGAGGGTGCCAGGGGAGGAGTCCTACTCAAGGCCCTCGCATACCAGGAACAGAGCTCCACTCGGCCTCTCCACCCCCAGGTTGCCTCTGGCTGAGGTGAGGGGCAGCCAGCAGTGGGCCCAATGCAGACTCCCCAGTCCTGGGCTGGCCATGGGCAATGGGCAGGGCCTCACCTGGAGGCGGGGTACGGGGCAGCGGGCATGAAGGGGCTTCTCACCTGTATACCAGGGAAGTGGGCAAACCCCCTCTCTGGAGGGGGGCATGGGGCATGTTACCTGAAGCCCTGGGGGACAGGCGGGGCCTCACCTGGAGGTGGGGTTGTTGGGGTGTGGGCATAGGGGCCTCACCTTATACCTGGGAAGTGGGTGAGCCCCTCGGCTGCAGGTGGGGTGTGGGGCCCTCACCTGCAGCCAGGGGGAGCCCAGCAGGACCATGACGTCATTGATGAGACCCAGCAGCGAGACGAATAGGGGGTCCTGGTAGTGCAGGCGCTGGCCGAGGAGCAGCGCGAAGGTGACGTTGGAGGGTGCCCAGCCCAGCAGGGCCAGGGGGAAGGGCCGGCCTGGGGAGCAGGCAGGGGCTCAGGCCTCGGTGCGTGGGGGCCGGGTGGGGTGTGCCCTGGCCCCACACTTACCGCCATAGGAGTCCAGCAGCCCGCAGAGGCACCTCAGCTCCTCCAGCACCCGTGCGGCCCCCGGGCCCTCCGCCAGGCCCAGGTGGTGCAGGGTCCGCACCGTGAGCTTGCGGGCGGCCCTCCAGCGCGCCCCCGACGAGAAGAAGATGCCTGCGGGGGCCGGGCAGGTGAGCCGCTGTCCGCGACCCTGCAGCTTGCACCCCAGCCGCACCCCCTCCTCCACGGGACCCCGCCCCCACCTACCCCTGCCCCCCTGGATGAGCTGGAAGATGGGGATGGGGGGCCGAGCCGTCAGTTCCTGGGGGGCGTCCAGCAGAGCGGCCCTCACCGCCTCATAGCCGGCCAGCACCACCACCTTCTGCTGCCCCAGGTGCACCGTGAACACTGGACCGTACTGCTCCGAGAGCTGAGGGAGGGGGACAGCGGGCAGCACTAGGGGCCCGGGGAGCCGGGGTGGGCGGGGCCCAGGGGAGCCGGGGTGGGCGGGGCCCAGGGGAGCCGGGGTGGGCGGGGCTGTGGAAACACAGGGGCCCCTTCAAGCCCCACACCAGGCATCGGGCAGGGAGGGCCATGTGTCGCGGCCCCCAGGAGGGGTGCCCGCTGGGGTGGCATGTTCCGGAAGCCCGGGGCCTGCACAGGCGGATGCCTGAAGGGTGGGGCCTCGCAGCCGCCTCCCAGGGCCTCAGTCCGCCAGCGTGGGGCCCCTGCCCAGCCTGGGCCGGATGTCTCCGCTCTGTGCCAGTCCCTCCGTCCCTCCGTCCCTACAACTACCCCCACCCCACCCCCAAGGAAGCGCCCCCTTCCAGATAGGGTCACAGTGAGGCTGCTATCCTGTCCACAGCCACTCAGCCCTCAGAGCACTGTGGGGTGTGGCCTTGGGCCCCGGCACTGGGCACGGGATCGCCTACCCTGAGCCTGGTGCCCAGGTGCCCAGTGCCTCCCAGAGCAGGTGGGGAGGGGCCCCGGCTGGGAGCGTCGCGGTCGCCAGCACGTCTGAGAGGGGCTGAGGCAGCGGCAAAAGCCCCTGCGCAGGCCGGGTGGGGAGGCTGGCTGGGAGGCCAGAAGGTTCCGACCTGGAGGCGCGCCTCGGGTGACATGGGGCGAGGAAGTCGTGGGGGCCCTGGGGGCAGCAGGTCGTGGTCCAGGGCGGGGCGGGGCTGGCTTGGCCCAGCGAACGAGCTCTTATTTGGAACTGGGGTCTGTGCGGATGGAATTAGTTAAGATGCGGTCGTGCTGGAGCCAGGCAGGGGTGGGGGGGTGATCCAGTCCGGGGTGGGGGGTGATCCAGTCCGGGGTGGGGGGTGATCCAGTCCGGGGTGGGGGGGTGATCCAGTCCGGGGTGGGGGGTGACCCAGTCCGGGGTGTCCTTAGAAGTGGAGACACGGGAGAGGCCGTGGGAGGAGTAGGCAGGTCGGGAGGGAGGCAGCTGCCAGCCGAGGCGTGCCGGGGGGGCAGGGACCTCTGTCCAGGTGTCACAGGATAGGTGCCCCAGCGCCCACCCCTGCACTCCTGGGCGTGCAGCTGCCCCTCGCTGCAAGGCGGGGAGCTCCAGGTATGTCTGTGGTGCCTCAGGATCTCCTGCCCCTCTGCCCTCCACCAGCTCCCAGCCTGCCCTCTGGCTAACACATGCCACACGCTGCCTCCTGCGGGAAGCTCTCCAGGCCTGCCCACCCTGGCACCTGCTTCCTGGGTGCGGGGGTCTTTCTCTTCCCAGGACAGGGACCCTGGGGCTGCAGCAGGTGAGACCAGGCTGTGGAACCTGTGCTCACTGCCCCAGGGACCCCCAACCCCCAATCCCTGACCCACCTCCATCAGTGCCCGGTCCTGCCTCCGCAGGCCCAGAAGGTGCAGGTTCCCGAGGAGGGGCAGCGGGCGTGGCCCGGGGGGCCACCAAGGGGCCGGGCCGGGGGGCCGGGTGCGGGGCCAGGCACGGCACAGCCCCCAGAGCCCCAGGAGCCCCAGGAGCCCCAAGAGCAGGCCGAGGAGCAAGGGCCCCTCGGCGGGCAGGGCGGGCAGTGCGGGTAGCATGGCGGGCGTGTGAGCCCCCTGCCCCGTGGCCGCACCTTATGAGCTCGGAGGGCGCCCCGCCCCGCCCCCTCCCTGAGAATGCGGGGCGCTCCCCAGGTGGGGCCCAGCAGGGGAGGGCAGGGCTGCAGGTGGGCGGGGCAGGGGCCCGGCTGGGGGCCTCTAGCTCCCCTCCTGCTTGCTGGAGGACCCAAGAGGGCCCGCCGGCTCCTGCCCCCTCTGCCTCAGTCTCCCCATCAGAACCAGGGCTCCCAGGGCAGGGGGCCAGGTCTGGCTAGAGGGAGGCGACCCCCACCCTGCCCCTGAGCTCCTCTCAGCAGGGCCCTTGGGGGAAGGGGAGGTTGGGGCCCCCGGAGCCCTCTGCCATCTCCAGTGTGTGTCCTGGAGAATCCCGGGACGTGGGGGCAGCGGTTCCCATGACCCCATGTTCCAGAGGGACCCCCAAGGCCATGGGTCTGCCCCCCCCCCAGCTGCGCCCCGGCCCCCCCCCCCCCCCCCCCCGGCCAGCCTGACCTGAGCAAGCAGCCACCCTCTCGGGCTCCCCAGGGCAGCTGCTGGCTCTGTCCCTCTTGTCAGCCCAGGGCCGGGGTGGGGGTGGGCACGAGGCCCCGCTGGCTGCTGGCACCAGAAGCCGCCAGGCCAGCTCCCCGTGGCCTGCCCCGACATGCAGCAGCTGGAGCTCTGATCCCCAAGGGGCCCTCTTGGAGGGCCCCTCCCAGGGCCGCCCCTCCCGCCCTGTCGCCGGGGCAGGAAAATGCCGCTCCCGCACACCGCGCTCCCTCCCCCGCGGCCACCCTGGGCTCAGCTGGGGTTGGGGACTGGGCCCAAACTACGATCCCAAGCTGGGTGTCTGGGCCCTCCCTGCCAGGCACCCAGTGGGTGGCAGTCCCCGGCACAAGGCTGGGGACCCCATGTGCCTAGGGAGATTCACTTAATGGACTCAGCACGCACGTATTGGGTCCCTGTTGTATACCAGGCTCTACTGGAATTTCGAGGGCTTCAAAAATTGATCGTATGGGGTCCCCAGGGGGCCAGCAGGAGAGGCCGGCACGGGGTCTGTGGCCCCACCCAGCATGGGCACGCTGGGGGCGCCAGGAGAAGGGCCAGGGAGGGCGATGCAGAGGACACCATATTTGAATCGGGGTCTGCCAGGCTGAGGGGGTGGGCGACCTTGGCAGCACCAGCGAGCTCAGGGTGCCCATGTGGCTGGAGGGGCAGGCCATGTGGAAGGGGCGCTGGGCCTGGCAGCCGCACTAGGGGCTGCAGCCGGGCCCAGCTGGCGGGGGCCACTCGGGTCCCTAGTGGTGGAGCCCCCCCTCCATGGCCTCCTTCCTCGAACTGGCAGGTCCCACAGGGCAGCTCAGGCCAGGGGTGGGCAGAGCAGTGGCGGGGAGGACGGTGGTCAGTGCCCTGCCGGAGGGGAACCTGCAGGACCCCCATCTCGGAGGAGGGAGCAGAGGCTCAGCCAGGCGAGGGGCCCCCGCCACCAGCCTCAGGGGCGGCTCTGAGCATTCCCGCGTGGTGTGTGCCAGCTGGCGTGCGGACCCCAGTGGGAAATGGTGGTGCGGGAGAAGCTCAGGCCTGGGGTGCAGGGACCCCCAACTCTGCCACCCACTCCGTGGGACGCCCCTCCCCCCTGGCTGCCAAGTGGGATGAGGCTCTAGGGGCCTGGCTGGGCGCAGAGGTGGGCTCTGCTCTTGAGAAAGTGGCAGCCAGGTGAGCATCCTAGAAAAGAGACTTTGAAAGGGGATGGAGAATACCAATAAACGGTGGGTCTAATATCTCCTTCCTGTGTCTTGCGTTGCAGGGTCACCAAGGGTGAGCAGAGGCACTGTCGGGGGCGCTGTCCACGCAGCATCTGTGCCCTTGCCCTGCACCCCGCCCTCCTGGGACCAAGGGCCCAGGTGTAGCCAGGGCAGCTGAGGCGGGCACCCTGCTTGAGCCATCCACACCTGGCCCAGCCACCAGGTAAGGCTGCACGCCACTGCCGCTGCCCAGGTGGGTGAGCTGAGGCCGAGTTCGCCCGCCACCCATCCCTGCAAAGCACAGATTAAAACTCCTTCTCCTTATCTCTGGCTAAAGAGCTTGTGGGGAGCAGGTGCCCTCTGCCGGGCACAGGGGTGTTGGCTGAAAGCTCTCTGTGCCCTATAGGCCGTCCGGCCTCTGAGATGCCTTGTCCCTTTCCCTGCTCTGTGGTGTGACTTGGTCATGTGGGAAAGTGCAATTTGCTGGACAATAAAAGCTTCTGTTGTCCACGGCTCTGGAAATGCCAGTGAATCACCCAGCCCAGGGCACTGGCTGGTTTATAGGACAAGCACCAGGGGCCACGTGCCCTTTGGGGTGGCATGTGGCCAGGGCCAGGCTGACAGGGGAAGGGGCTCTCTTGCAGCCCCAGGCCCGCCATGCAGGCCTTGGCGGTGACACCCCTTGCCGGCCAGACACAGGTCCTGGCCACACAGGGACGGGGTTCCTTGGGGCACGGGGTTCCCTGCTGTGTGCTGCTGGGGGGCAGGCGTGCCAGGGATGCAGTGGGGCGACCCCTGCCCATGTGCTGTGCCCCCAGTCCCAGCCCTCAGTGGAGAGCAAGTCTCCTGGCAGCCCCCGGCCCAGCTGACTGGAACCCACGGGACCTGGGCCCCTGTGGCCACAACTGCAGCCTCACAGGCTGACCTGGGTCAGGCCAGGGCACCTGCTGCATGGGCCCTGGTGCCTCTCTGAGCCTCTCCAGGGTTTTCCTGGGCAGATGAGCTTCTCACCCAGAGGCTCCTACGGCCAGGTAGGGACCTGGGGCAGGGAAGCTGGGTGGCTCGCCTCAGCCCTTTCCCCCTCACCTGCTGCCCACCCTCTTGGGTCATGTTGGTTTCCCAGTTCTCACTGTACCCCTTTCTGGGGCCGCCATAACCACCACAACAGAGGGCTTAGACAACAGCTTCCAACAGGTGCAGGCTGGCCAGACCCCATGGAGTTCCGGGGAGGCTCCCTGCTGGCTCTCCAGCACCTGCTGCTCCCGGCCGTGTGCAATGCTCCAGCTGCATTCGATGCTCCCAGCTGTGTTGAGTGCTCTGGGGCAGGCTCAGGGCTCCCAGCCATGCCCAGTGCTCCTGGCTGTCCTCGGTGCTCCTGGCCATGCCCAGTGCTCCTGGCTGTGCTGAGTGCTCCTGGCTGCGCTCAGTGCTCCTGGCTGTCCTTGGTGCTCCTGGTTGCGCTCAGTGCTCCTGGTTGCGCTCAGTGCTCCTGGCTGCACTCAGTGCTCCTGGCTGTGCTCAGTGCTCCTGGCTGTCCTCGGTGCTCCAGCCAGGCTCAGTGCTCCTGGCTGCACTCAGTGCTCCTGGTTATGCTCAGTGCTCCTGGCTGCGCTCAGTGCTCCTGGCTGCGCTCAGTGCTCCTGGCTGTCCTCGGTGCTCCTGGCTGCGCTCAGTGCTCCTGGCTGTCCTTGGTGCTCCTGGTTGCGCTCAGTGCTCCTGGTTGCGCTCAGTGCTCCTGGCTGCACTCAGTGCTCCTGGCTGTGCTCAGTGCTCCTGGCTGTCCTCGGTGCTCCAGCCAGGCTCAGTGCTCCTGGCTGCACTCAGTGCTCCTGGTTATGCTCAGTGCTCCTGGCTGCGCTCAGTGCTCCTGGCTGCGCTCAGTGCTCCTGGCTGTACGCAGTGCTCCTGGCTGCGCTCAGTGCTCCTGGCTGTCCTCGGTGCTCCTGGCCATGCCCGGTGCTCCAGCCAGGCTCAGTGCTCCTGGCTGCGCTCAGTGCTCCTGCCTGCGCTCAGTGCTCCTGGCTGTCCTCGGTGCTCCTGGCTGTCCTCGGTGCTCCTGGCTGTCCTCGGTGCTCCTGGCCATGCCCGGTGCTCCAGCCAGGCTCAGTGCTCCTGGCTGCGCTCAGTGCTCCTGCCTGCGCTTAGTGCTCCTGGCTGTCCTTGGTGCTCCTGGCTGTCCTCGGTGCTCCTGGCCATGCCCGGTGCTCCAGCCAGGCTCAGCGCTCCTGGCTGCACTCAATGCTCCTGGCTGTGCTCAGTGCTCCTGGCTGCGCTCAATGCTCCTGGCTGTCCTCGATGCTCCTGGCCTTGCTCGGTGCTCCAGCCAGGCTCAGTGCTCCTGGCTGTGCTCAGGGCTGCGGGCCACACTTACTTGTGGCCACAGGGCTGCATCTTGACCTCCACCTGCTGCATGGCCCTCTCTGCAGTGTCTGTCTCTCCTCATCTTATAAGAACAACACTCACTGGGTCAGAGCCACCCAATTCCAGTGTGACCCCAATTAACTAATCCCCTGCAAAGACCCTCCCTCCAAATAAGGGCCCACTCAGGGGACCAGGGGACTGGGAAACATCTTTTGGGGACACAATTCAGTCACGACGGGTGTTTCGGTTAGAACCAGAGCTCCCGGCCCTCTCCTGCACTCTGTGCCTCTGCGCGTCAGGCAGGGGTGCTCCTGGGCGGCCGGGAGCGGGCACACGCGTCCTCGCCCCTGCCTGCTGGCCTGTCCAGGTGTGTGTGTGACCCTTTCGTCCCCATGGAGCGCGCTTTACCTTGGAGGGCCGCTTGTGTCTGTTCTTGTGTGGGAAAGAAGCTGGGCCGGAGCAGGGCAGGGGAGGTTGTACTGCGACCTCCTGGGGGTGGAGGGGGCGGGACCTGGGGCCGTGGGGGCGGAATGGAGGGGTGACGCGGCGGGGCGTGGTGAGGTGAGGGGCGGGGCCTGGCGCGGGGAGGGCGGGGCGGCCGCTCGACGTTCTCGGTGCTCCCGGCGAGCGGGGCTCCTGCTCGGCGCTCGGCAGGTCGCCCTGCGTGCGGCGTGCGTGGCGCGCGGACGCTCCCGGCAGCGTCGTCTCCGCGGCCGCAGCTATGTCGACGGCCATGAACTTCGGGACGAAGAGCTTCCAGCCGCGGCCGCCGGATAAGGGCAGCTTCCCGCTGGATCACCTCGGTGAGCGGCGGCGCCGCGCGGGCGGGCCTCGGGGAGGGGCGAGGTCGGGCGCCGGGAAGGCGGGCGCGCAGGCTCCTTCCCGCCAGATTACGGCGGGAGCTCCCCGACGGGAGCCGAGCTGAAGGCGCCGTGCCCTGAACGCCTCCGCCCGCTCCCGGATGAAAAGAACGCGGTTTCCCTTCTCGTTCTAGGCGAATGTAAAGGCTTTAAGGAGAGATTCATGAGATGTCTCCGTGACAATAGTTTCGAAAACGCGCTGTGCAGAAAGGAGTCGAAGGAGTATTTGCAGTGCCGGATGGAGAGGCAAGTGCCGGGCCGCCGCCGGGCCCCCGCGAGCGCTCCGCGGAGGTTGCTGCTTGCCGGGAAGGGGAGGCGTGGCCGATTCCTGAGGGGTCGCGCTCCACCTGGGTGCGGCTTTCGGTCGGTTTTACTTTCCCCCCGAGTTGGGGCGCTCCCGACCTGTCGCTGGTTCGGAGCAGGGCGTCGTCCGAGAGCTGGCCGAGCCCGACGGTCCAGGCTGCCAGGCCGTGCCACAGGCTCTCTGCTTCCTTCCACTTAGACCCAGAGTTGTTTGGAATGTGACAGGGAAGAGAGATGAGCGATTCTTCCCATTTTCACCAGAACTCGCAACAGTTCACTTTTAAACAGCACAAACGTTCCCTGTGATCCGTAGGAAATGGACTTAAAATGAGAGCTATGCTAATCCTTAGCGTAGAACAGCGTGTCGCGTAGTTATATGGCTAGATCTCTTTGGTGGGTGGGGGCTTGTATTTCTGCCTTTTGAGCCCATCATTAGCTCACTAAGGAATTCAGCCTTCAGACAGCCTGGTCTGCTGAAGACAGGCTGACCTAAACCAATCCGTTTCAAGCCCCCTTTTCGTTTTCCCATAACAAACCCAGACGTTTCCCTCAAAGCAAAATCTTGCCTTTGGGCACACAGGTGTGTGAGAGTCGTCACGTGGACGTTTGGGGTTGGAGGTGATGGGCGCAGTGTGAAGGCCTGGCCGGCCTCCTGCGTGGTTCAAGGTTACTTCCCGGGGCTTCGGTTTGACAAGGGGCCATGCTGACCCAGCTCTTCCCATGGTTGCGTAACCCGTGGGCTGAAACCGTGTGTTTAAGTTACTGGTTTTTAAATGGATGTGTCTTAGAAACTGGGACTCATGAATTTCTTCTTCGTGCCACCGTGCCGTGGAGGTGGTTTGAAGGTAGACTCTGCCAGTGCCCTCCGAGCTGGCCGCCTCCCACTCTGAAGCTCAGCTCCTGGCCTTGGAGCTCTGAGTGGTGACCCCCTCCACATTTTGTTGGTGAGAGTGAAGTCCCATCAGTCAGGCCTGGTGCTGACCAGGGCGCCCAGCGCAGGCCAGCCGCTGCTCCTGCTTGTGACCGCCTTAGAAGACCAGCTGTTTGGGGCCCCAGGCAGGGTCCCAGGCTTGCCCGATGAAGGCAGCTAGGCAGGTGCAGCCCTGGGCCCCGGGAGTGCCCAGCCCAGCTTCGCTCAGCCCTGCTGCTGTGGATGGTCCGAGGCCAGCTGAGGATGGGCAGGGGAGCAGCTGCCCACTTGGTGGGCCTCCACCGTTTCAGGTGGTTCACTGAGCGGCAGTGCGGCTTGTAGCTGTGTGTATAGTGTGTGTGTCAGCTATTTTGGCCATAGTATTTTGGTTTATAATAAAAATTTTCAAACACATGAAAGTAGGAGATGGTGTGGCCCTCCATGTAACGGTCCCGTAGATTCAGTGATTATGGAGATTTTGCCTCTTTTTAATCCTACCCCCTTCCCCAGGTTTTTTTTGTTTTTGTTTTTAACCATTTTTTTTCTACCTTCTTTTTTTCCTTTGTCGTGAATCCCAGACATTATTTTACCCCTACTTAACTCAATATGCATCTTTTTAAAAAATGGACATTTTCTTACCTAACAACAATAGAGATTTAAAGTTTCCTCAGGAAGGTCGGAAGCTCTATTAGCCTGATGTAAAAGTGTGTGCTTTCGTAGGTGTGGGCTACACATTGTTCAAGTTGGAACGCCAGCAGGTCATACACGGCCCTGGGTGTGCACCCCATGTGATCCTTGAGAAGTTGCGCTGCTCTCCTGGCAGGCGGTCAGCGTGTTAGCCACACAGAGCCTGGCTGGTGGCTCCAGCCCTCGGCCGTGTGCCCCTGGTTGTGAGCGCCAGGCCCGTCGGCGCTGTCTCCACCCGGGGGTTGGGGGGGGATGGGAGGAGGGTGGGAGAGCCTGTCGGTGTAGGATGCAGTCTGCGAGGGCAGCCTGTGAGGATGGCTTGCTGTCAGTGTTGTAAAGATTGTGGGGCACGTAAGCTAAGCATGCGGTCGCACTGAGTCGTGAGGTTAATGCCGCTGAAGTCAACAGGTGAGAATTACTATGCCTTCCATGCAGATTTGAGAGTGTTTCTCTCGGGATGATTGAATGGTTCATTCCTCTAAATAAAGCTGACCAGGAAATGAGGCTTTTTTCTCAAGTCAGTTCCTTATGTCAAAAGGAGACATTAAAATCATTCTTTTCGCTTTAGAAGGGGCTAAAGTTGTAGCCACTGTCTCTGGTGATCTGATCAGGAGTGGGGTTTCAACAACCTAAAGGTTTGTACCAGGGCATCGTCTTGAACCAGGACTCAATTGGCTTCTTCTTGTGCCTGTTGCTCCTCCTTCCTGCCTCAAAACCCGCAGCATGTCCCGCCTCAGAGGCAGCTTGAGGGGAGAGCGGCCCTGACGGACAGCACGGCATTATACTCTGGGAGTCCTGGAGGCTGGGTCTCTGGGTGGATGCCATGGAGGCCGCGGGGGGGCTCTGTTCCCCGCCTGCCCTAGCTCCTGGAGGCTGCCCACTCTTCTTAGGTCACGCCCCCTCCTCCCTCTCCCCAGCCGCCACTGTCACCTCTCAGATCCAGTGCCTCTCCACAGCATTGGCTCTGACCAGGCCGGGAGAGAAAGGGTCCTGTGGTTATCCTGGGCCAGCAGGATGAGCTGGGCAGTCTCGTCCTGACAGTTGTTCATTTTCAATTCGTTTTCTTCCCACCTTAACAAGAGCTTCCGTTTTTCTTGTAGGCAGCTAATGGCACAAGAACCACTGGAAAAGCTGGGATTTGGAGATTTGAAAGATGGAAAATCAGAAGCCAAAAATAAATCTTAATGGAAAGAAGACATATGGGACTGGGTTAGGGGGGCTGTGTGCAGTGGGACATTGCTGCACCCCAGCCCCGGGGTCTGCTGTGGGCCTGCGCAGCGTCCCTGAGGGCCAGCAGCTGGCGGTGGCCTGGGCGGGTGGAGCTGGGGGGGGGGGGGGCTTGGCAGCAGTCCCCCTCCCGCACGGAGAGCTCGCAGATGAGGGGCGTGGCTGCTCTCTGCACACTCCCACTCCCAGAATTACTTCCTGAAGTTATTCCTTTTTGATTCTCCTTTTCCCTAAGAGGGTGACAAAGTTCACAGGGGGATTGACTGGAGGTAAGAACGTCCCAGTAACTATTCGTAAGTGAATACTTTTGATCACTGTAAAATGATGATTTTGTATTCTAATACTCTGAATATCCATAAACTAATGTGTTAAATTTCAAATTTAACTAATTTCAGTCTGCTATATATATATTGTTAGAAAATAACCATTCCCTAGTAAAATGTTTTCCTTTTTGTACTCGTAAATATACATGCCAGCTTATTTCCTTCTGTTACAAAAAAAGAGCACAAAATAGGAAGTGAAACATATTTTGACTTTACATGAACGTGACTTCTGGAAATTTTCTGGTTATGTGTGAACACCTAGTATCTTTCTGCTAAAAGAATCATTTTCTGGTTTGTATCAGACTGTATTTATAAAACTAGATGTTTAAGTTCTAACTAATGTATTGTAGCTTTGGAAAATAGAATGCCAGTATATTGGTGATTGACCTCCACACGTTGTCTCCTAGTTTTTTCAGTTTATAAGAACACCCACACTGTCCATGTCACCCAGTGCTTGCTTTCTGATCCCCCAAGAATGTGTCCCCGTGACGGTTCTGTACCGTCAGGTTCTCATGAAGAAGCACCAGAGTGATCATATTCAGCCCTGTCAGGATTGCGGGTGAACCAAGCTCTGGGCCAGGGCTGCAGGGTGATTGGGTGTGCGGCCAGCTTCCCTGATGCTAAGCAGTCCTGGGCTGGTGGCCCTCAGGTGTGGCCTTTGCCCTCCGTGGGGCCCTGATGGGCAGGGGCTGGCCCTGCACTCGGTCCCCTGGCTCTCCAGGCAAGCTCGCTCAGGAGGTGGGGGGTCCTGGGCAAGCCTGCTCAGGCAGTGGTCATGACAGCACCTGTGCCTTCTCTAGGCTCTCTTGGGTGGGGTCAGCCCCTTCCCGGGTCCTGTCCTGCGGGGGAGCCCAGGCCTGGGCTCTGATACATGTGCCTCCTGGTCTGACAGCCTCCGGAGGTAGGGGCTTCTCTAGCTGTGCCCCTCTCTGTGCCCAGCTCCCTGCATTGTAGTTCCTTTTCATGGTACCTGGGAGGGCCGAGACCCTCTCTGAGTCAGCTGTGTTCTTGTGCTCGGTGGTGCAGGTCCTTGCTGCTTCCCCCTTGGACAGTTATCACCTGCTGCCATCTGCAGTTTGTCATTGTTTAATATCTGGTCTGTCTTACATTCGTAATGCACTAGTGTTGTTTTTTTTTTTTTAGCATATAATTGCCTAGTTTATAAGAAGTCTTGGTTTTTATCACCAAAACAAACAGAGCCATCACAACATTTTGTGTTTTCCAACAGTGCAGAATTACATGTACAGAAGTTATTCATTGCATCACTGTTTGTAACTGCAAAATATTTAAAGTAACCCTACTGCCTGTACATGAGTGCTTGAACTTGGTGCCTCTACACAGTGGACTTTGAAAAGAATGAGGGCCCCAAATCATTGAAAGCAGGGATTCAGACACTTGAATACCAACGTCCATAGCTGCATTATTCACAGGAGCCAAAAAGTGGGAGCAGCCCAAGTGTCTAGTCAACAGATGGATAAACAGAATCTGCTCTATCCTTGTATGGGCTTCAACCCTAAAAAGGAGTGAAGTTCTGGTCACTCTACAACATGAAGGAAACCTCAAATCATGCTGAGAGAAATAAGCCAGACACAGAAGGATTGTGTGCTTCCACTTATATGAAATCTGTAGAAGAGGAAAATTCACAGTAGATTAGAGGTTACCAGGGGCTGAGGGAGGGGAAATGGGGGGTTGCTTAATGGGGACAGGGTTTCTGTTTGGGAGACGGAAAAGTTTCGGTCATGGACAGTGGTGAAGATAGCACAAGATTGTGACGGTAATTAATGCCACTGAATTGGATACTTAAAATTGGTTAAAATGGCAGATTTTACAACATGTGTTTTAGTTTCCTAGCAGCCAAAGTAAATACAATACAATGGCTGGCTTAAACAACGGGAATTGAGGGGTGCACAATTTTGAGGCTAGAAGTACAAAATTCTGGTGTCGAGGCACTGCTGTCTCCTGGAACGCTGTGGTGTCCTGGGGCCAGCTGCCGACCACCGCTGGTCCTTGTCTTCTCTGCCACGTGGAGGTGCATGTGGCAGCTTCTGTCCTCTTGGTTCCACTGACTTCCAGCTCCTGGCGGCTCCCTGTGCCTCGGGGGTGGGGGGTGGGGCGGGGGATGAGGGAGGGGTTTGCTAAAGCTGCCAGAACGCAATACACCAGAAATGTGTTGGCTTTTATGAAGGGCATTTATTAAGTTACAAGATTACAGTTCTAAAGCCATAAAAATGTCCAAACTAAGGCATCCAGATACAGATAACCTTGACTCAGGAAAGGACCGATGGGGCTCAGGGTTTCTCTGTCAGCTGGGAAGACATGCTGATGTCTGCTGGCTTTCTCTCCCGACTTCTTCAAATGGCTTTCTGGGAACATTTTCTTTCGTGATCTCCAAACATCTGGGTCTCCTGTTGGCTCTGAAGCTTTTTCCAAAATGGTTCCATCTTAAAGGGCTCCAGTAAGCAGCCGCAATTGAATGGGTGGCAACACATCTCCATGGAAACCACCTGTGCTGATTTGAAGCTATTATACACCCGAGAAAGGCCCCGTCCTTTAATCCTCATTCAGTATTGCTGGGTGGGATCTTTTGCTGTTTCTATAGAGATGTGGCCCACCCAGTGGTGGGTGGTAACTTTTGATTAGCTGGTTTCCATGGAGATGTGTCTCCACCCATGCAAGGTGGGGTTGCTCAGTACAGTCCTTTAAGAGTTAATCATTTTAGAAAAGGCTTTAGTGCAGACAGCCCACACAGCTAGAGACCTTTGGAGAGGCAAAGGAAAAAGCCTCTGGGAGAGTCTTATGAAATGAGGAGAGAAAGCTAGCAGGTATCACCATGTGCCCTCCAGCAGAGAAAGAGAAACCCTGAACTTAATTTGCCCCTTTTTTGGAGTTAAAGTATCTTTCTCTGGATGCCTTAATTCGGACATTTTCACAGCTTTAGAACTGTAAACTTGCAACTTAATAAATTCCGTTTTTAAAAACCATTCCATTTCTGGTACATTGCATTCCAGCAGCTTACTAACTAATTAAAAGTTCCCACCCACAGTTGGGTGGGTCACATCTCCATGGAAACAATAGAAAAGGCCCCACCCAGCAATATTGATTCAGGATTAAAGAACATGGCTTTTCTGGGGATGCACAACCATTTCAAACCTGCACGGGGGGTATGGTGGAGGGAAGCAAATAATTTTTAATTTTGTTTTTTTGCAAATACACTAGAGAGTCATGCAGTGGACCAGCTTGGGGTGCAACCCTGGGCCACCCATCTGCACTCACCTTTGTAGCCAGTGCTGAGGGCAGCACCTCACACCTCTCCTGCATTATCGTCTCGATAAAGGGGCACCCATCTTCTCCCACGTGACTTTCGTTGTTGGCTTACCTCTGTGGGATGTACCTTCTTTCTGAGCTCTGACTGGTCCTTTTTATTATTATTTTTTTTTGTTTTTTATTGAGATATCTTCACGCACAAACAGTTCATCCAAAGTGTGCAATCAGTGGCTCACAATATCGTCACATAGCTGTGTATGCATCACCATGATCATTTTCAGAAAATTTGTATCACTCCAGAAACAGAAATAAAAAGAAAAAATTCATACCTCCCATACCCTTCCCTCTCATTGACCACTAGTATTGCAATCTACCTCACTTGTTTTTACCCTTTACTCCCTGTTTATTTTTTGTCCTTAATTTTTTTTACGCATCTGTCTACACACTGGATAAAAGGAGTGTCAGCCACGAGGTTTTCACAGTCACACGGTCACATTGTACACACTTTCTAGTTACACAGGCATCTTCAAGAATAAGGGCTACTGGAACACAGCTCAACAATTTCAGGTACTTCCTCCAGCCTCTTCAGTACACCACAAACTCAAAAGGGATATCTGCATAATGCATAAAAGAACAACCTCCAGGATAACCTCTTGACTGAAATCTCTCAGCCACTAAAACTTTGTCTCATTTCTCTCTTCCCCTTTTGGTCAAGAAGGCTTTCTCAGTCCCATGATACCAGGTCCTGGCTCATCCCGGAGTTTCTGTCCATGTTGCCAGGGAGACTTAGACCCTTGGAGGGCATGTCCGACGTTCATCTGCCAAGTTGGCTTAGAGAGAGAGGCCACATCTGAGCAACAAAAGAGGTTCTCTGGGGGTGACTCTTAGGCATAATTATAAGAAGGCTTAGCTTCTCCTTTGCAGGAATAAGCTCCATAGGGACGAGCCCCAAGATCGCGGGCCCCAGCCGGCCCTTCTTGATTGGCTGTCCCTGTGTCACCCATGTCAGCAGCAGGAAGTCTGTCCAGTGTCGTCCACCCCCTTTCCAGAGGCTGTTTGCAGACTTCGGGCTTCTTTGTGGTCAGCACACCGACCATGACTCTTGCATCTGGAATGCCGGCCAAGGACAGAAAGCCCGCTGGGTTTTTCTGTCCGACTCTCACTCTGCTTGTATAAAGGCCCCCAGTAACCAGATTAAATCCCAGGCTGATTTTGGGGACCACAAAACTGAACAACATCATCAAAAGTTCTGTTTACAAAAAGTCCCCCTACAGTAATGGATTAAGTTTAAGAGCATGTTTTTCTTGGGTACCCAGTGCCCAAACCAACATATCTCACCACAATTTTAAAAATTTAAAAAAAAAAAAAGAAAGAAAATCTCAACTGATAAGAAGTGATTTCCTGAACATACTCTTAGGTGCAAAAAGCAAAGTACAAAAGGGCACCTATAGCATATTAACAAGAAAAGAATCTAAAAAACTGTACAGACGGCTGCCTAGTCTGGGGGTAAACCAGCAACCGGGGAGCATGGTTACCTGGAGTTGGGGTGCGGCCTGTGGTCTGGCTCTGAGCCAGGTTAAGGTTTTGGCATGGGGGTGTCGAGATGGAACAGAAACAGTGTTGACTGTTCTCAGGGCATTAAATGCAAGCTAAAGTCAGGGCGGGGGGCATGGAATATAAGAACCACTTATAACTTAGGAACAGTATTTTGACTTAAGCTAAGGAAAAAAGAAATGCATCTTATGCTCTAGTTGTACATTTGTTTTTCACAATCTCGAAACAATAGAGTCGAGAAAACCGGGCCTATACTGTGGTGAGGACGGCCTGCCCTCCCCATGTGGGAGAGAGAAAGGGAAGCAAGGCTGCAGAGGGCAGGAGCCAGTGGCGATGGGCTCACGGTTCTCCACCTGTCCAAAGGCAGCCTCCGCAGGACGGCCGAAAGGCGGGTGAGCACCTGTGTCTCCCGGTTCCTGCCTGGGGCCTGGTGGCAGCGACGCCCACAAGCAACAAGCACCCCAGCAGCCGGATCCTGGTTTCTAGGACCCTCAGCCTGGAAGTTGGTCCAGGGCTCCAGCCGACTGGCAGGTGCAGGATGAGCCTGCAGCCTCTCGTCGGGCGAGCTGGAAAAATGGGGGCTTGTCGAAAGGACCTATGGGCTGACCCAAAGGAGCCCCCAGGACCAAATCTGGGGCAATTTGAGCTACAGCAGAGGGAGTGGCGATCATACTGGGTTATAGCCCATGGGATAAAATAGCCACGAGCGCACACACATAGAAATGAGCAACTGTGTAAATGTGTCAGCAGGGAGACGGCACGGCCCTCCTTCTCATTCCGATTAATGAATGTGGACGGAGTGGCGGGAGGAGAGCCGTTGTGTCCCACGGTGACAAGGGTGCAGACGAGCCTCGGCAGCCGACCCTAAGCCAGCGGGCCAAGTGTAGAGGGCAGGCCTGGCGTTGCCAGGAGGGTCTCCCCGTGGCTCGTGGCAGAGGCGAGATGAGTGCGCCGCGGGGGAGAAGCTCAGCCCCCACCAGGCGAGCGCGGCATGCCTGCTCACGCAGCGGTCCCTCCTGGGTTTCTTCAGCCCCGGCCGGCGACGTGGCACTGGGCCTGTAAGGCGGCGTGTGCTGCTACTCGCGGCAACGTTTTGGTCATCTGAAAAATCATCTCAAAGTGGAACATTTAAAAGCTCAAAATATTTTGTACTAAACTCTCTGTGGTCAAACTTTTATACACTTGATTGATTTTTCATTTTGAAATAAATTCAATGAATTCTAGTGTGGAGAATCCAGAACTGGGACCTGCTGTGGGGCCCCGTGGGTGGCATCTGGGCGGCTTCATCCGCTCGTCGCATGAAGATGCCTTTTCCTTCTCGGGGCTCCTGCCATGACGGGCCAGTAATGTTATCAACAATGGCCACGGCGATCCCGAAGGTGGGCAGGTCCCTTGTGGCCTAGGCACACCACAGGCAGCAAGACGCACTGGGTCACCGCGGGGCTGGGCCAGGCCCGGGGCCAGCTGCCCTTTGCCCCCACAGACCACCCCTGACCCTGCGTGGTGTCCGAGTCCCACAAGGTCAGGGGCTTCAAACAACTCAAGCTGATCTTGTCGTTCTGAGACTCGTCTCCTTGCCCCGCTGTCCTGGGCCGCTGTGGGATGCAGTGGTCACGCCAGGCCCACCCAGGGAACCGAGGATGTGCTCAGGGCCTCGGGCACGTCGGGCGGCAGCAGCTACCCGGTTGGGGCTTAGTGGGGTCCCTCGGCACGTCTCATGCCCCACATGGGGGCAGCCAGCGATGGGGTGCGGCGGCCAAGGTGCTCTCCATGCCAGCTTTCAGTTCCCGTATCCCCCCAAATCTCTGGCCCTGCCTTACTGCTGCTTCTCACTGACGAATGGGAAAAGACGGGCCATGCATTTAATAAGTAGGAAGAGGAACCTTTAAAGCAACCAACCTGGGCTGTGCGCCCCATCCTTAGCGGTTTCTCTAGACATGTCCTACTTCCCTTAGACGGGGGGAGTTTGGAATTCTGTGCACCCAGTGGGACAGTTTCTGGGTGGGATGCTTGATGAGATGTGACTTTCTTTGTATTTTCTTCATAATCATATTTTATAAGAAGCATCTATCATTTTTATAGAAACAAAATTGTTAGCTTAAGAAAAGCTGGCTGCGTTTAGTGGTAACTTTGTATCCTCTGTAAGTTACATGCTGTGGCTGTAATTTTATAAGGTCTGTAAACCTGGCAGAGGCGGCTCCTTTACCAGGGGACACGGTGCTGGCCGTGTTGGGTGCAGTGTCTGCACCTGCCGAGTTCTGCAGGAATCCTGGAGCTGGAGGCACAAGGCTAGTGCCAGTGGGGGGTCGCACCTCCTGTGGGCTGAGCAGAGCCCCCAGAAGATGTGCTCAATTCCCATCCGCCAGTGCCTCGGGGCGGGAGCTCGCTTGGAAAGGAGGTGATGCCGATGGAGTGGGCAGGGGTCCTGTGGTCAGTGGTGTCCCTCTGAGTAGAGGAGGGACAGACGTGGAGGCAGGGGCGGGTGCGGTGCAAACACCAGCCAAGGGCAGGGGAGGCAGGAGGGAGTCCCCGAGCCCCCGGGAGGGCCGCGCCGAATCTAGGAGAAGCAGCGCTGCTGTCCCCGGCCCCGGCTTGTGGGCCCCATCACAGGGACCCCGGGAATGCAGGGCCTTCGAGGCCACGGCGACACCTACCTCGGCCACCCGGGACCTCTGGCCAGGGCTCTGCCAGAGCAGGAAAGGGGGTGCCTTTGCCATCTATCATCGCACCCACTTTGTGCTTAAACTAATTCTGTTAGTGAGATTAGCACTTTTATGGCCGAGAAAGCAGAGATTTTTCTTGTAGCCGGAGATATTAAAGAAATCATAATAAACGGCAGGCTGACGCGTCAGCTCCCGAGCCTGAGCGTGGAGTGGCCGGCTCTCCTGCAGGGCGCCCCCGAGGCTGCTGCCCCGCGCTCCCCACGTCTCCACAGCCACAAGGGGCCGGGGGGGGGGGCCCAGACGCCCGCCTGCGGGGAGGAGGTCGCCCCCAGGCCGGCCGGGGGAGGTGACCGCGGAAGCGTCACGGGGCTGGGACAGGGGCGTCTGGTCTGACTTGCAGAACCGGGAATGAATAAGCGGCTGCTCCCCAAACCCACCGTGGGCCCCAGCACAGAGGTGCGTCTGGGGCCCAGACACCCAGCGGGGCCCTGGGGGAGTGGGGAGCCCTGGGGGGAGTGGGGGGCCTTGCTTCTCCCGTGCTCCTGGGGCCGCGGCTGCTCGGCCGAGGGGGTGGCAGCTCCATGAGAGGCCCCACTGCCCGAGACCACCAGGCCCCGAGAGGCGGATCCTGGAGGGCCACGGGGAGGTCCGAGGGGAGAGGCCCCCATTCGTGCCAGCTGCCCCTGACACGGCCCCCAGGTCCCAGGTCTGCCAGCCCCTCCCCAGGCCTGGCCACCTTGCCGAGCCGTGGTTTGTCACCGAGCCACAGCCACCCCCAACCCGTGGTCCATTTTAGGTGGGTGGGGGTCAGGGAGTGGGTGAGCGGGGCGGAAAGGACGCGGTGAAGGTGATTCTAAGAGACGGGAGAAGTGGAAGGTAGGGGGATGCTTCCAGATGCTCTGAGAGCCGCCTGCACTTCTTGGGGGGCCTTCACGGTCCCGACACTGACCCCATGTCCTGGGAAAGGGGGGTCCCCAGGCACCAAGGAAAAGGAGAAATGGAAGCTTCAGACTGGAGGGGCAGGACCGGGGCGCAGGCGGGAGGTGAGGGGCAGCGGGGCTGAATGGAGGGGCGGGGGCAAGAGCGGGCACTGACCCCACAGCTCTTCACAGCGTTTTTCACAATCGCCAGAAGCTGAGAGCAGCTGAGTGTCCGTCAAGGGAATGAATGGAAATCGTGGTCCTGACATGTGGGGGGCGTCCAGCCAGAGCAGGTGATGTCCTGACCGCGGGCCCCGTGGGGGCTGGAGGAGCCGGGCGGGGGGAAAGGGGCTGGGGAAGGAAGGACTGGCGCGGCAGGAGGCCAGGGGGGCAGGGGGCACAGAGGGTGCTGCCTAAGGGTCCGGCCTGTCCCTTTGGGGGGAGGAGTGGTGACAGGGCACAGCAGGACGGCTGTACTGAAATGCCACCAAAGCGTGGCTTAATGCTGCTAAGTGGCAGTTTTCCGGCATCTCTAGCTGTGACCACGCGACAAAAAGACAGGGCTGGAGCCCGGGCAGGGGCCCTGTCCACCGCTCAGCACTGCCGGGACCCGGGGACGTCAACGCTGCTGCCCGGCGGGCAGATGGAGCCTCTGTGTGACCAAAGCCTGGTCACTTGGGGAGTGCAGCTCTGAGGACTCCCGAGCTTCCCTCTTCCTTCTTCTGTCCTGCAAGTCCAGCCTCACCTGCAGGCCCGAAAGGTTGTGGGGGTTCTCCCTGTTGGGCAGGGCAGAAAGTGTGCCCTGGGGAGGGTCAGCTGGGGGCCCCCCGGGATGGCCGGGGCGAAGGGCAGTGGGGCCTGCTGTGGGCCTGGCCTATGGGGAGGAGCAGAGATGAGGACTCAGCCCTCTGGGGGGTCTCAGGGGCCTGGATGGAGCAGGGAGTCCGTGCTAGGGGCACCCCCCATCCCTGTGGCTGCCAGGACAGGTGGGGGGCTGTGAGGGGCAGTGGAGAGGGGTCGTTCCTGGCAGACCCCCAGGCGCCCCCGAGGCCAGGGGATGCCTTGCTCCCGGAGCTCTGCCCACAGGTGGAGTCGGCATTTCCTGTCCTCATCCCGTGGGGTCCCTTCTCCGCCTTCACACGGCTGTCCCCAGGGCCTGCCCACACAGCTCAGCTCGCTAGGAGATGGAGATGTGAAGTGCCCCAGGGAAGCCCCAGGGAAGCTCATCAGCATAGCAAAGGCACTGACAAGTCCTGTAATAAAGGAATTGAGCTTCCTAACCGTCCACGGTTTCCCAAACTTACTCCTCCAAGAAGCCACTTTGCGGGGTGAGGGTGGGGGGACCTCTTAGCTTCCTCGGGCCAGTGTGCCCCAGAATCCCAAGGGCAGGAAGTCGGTTCTGGAAGGACAGAGCCTCAGCTGCTCCTCAGTTTCAAGTGAGTGCTGGGACCGAATCCGTGCAAGGACAGCCTGGAGTGTGCAGGGAGCCAGCGAACCCCAGCCGCGGGAGGCCGCCAGGGCAGTCTCAGGGTGGGGAGGGGCGGGACCTGGAACCCAGGCTGTGTCCCCGGCAGCGCCACAGGAGCTCCGTGGTGGACGTTACCAGGTAATCCAGCTTGGTCTACAGCGAAGGCCCCGAGACTTATGCTCCAGGAACAAGGTTGTCACTTGATCCCTTTTCACTTTCCTGAGCAGTGCGGGAACCCCCGGCTGTTTCCGTCACCCTCACCCATCCAACACCAGTGCTGGAGAGCAGCACAGTGGGTCCTGGCGCCCGGCCCTGGGCCGTCCACTTCTCTTCCTGGAAGGCCCACTTGGAGCCAAGGCTGGTGACTCCCCGTTGCTTCTCAGGCTCGACCCCCGGATGCATTGGTGCAGAGACTCCCGCGAGCCAAAGGCCCGTTGTGAGCTGCCCAGAGCTGCGCGCAGGCCCGGCTGTGCCGCCTCCAAGGCTGGCAGGGGCTGGGGGGGTGGGGAGGGCAAGGCTGTGCAGAGCCGGCCCAGAGCGAGGAAGCTTAGGGCTCCCCAGTGGGGCGACCGCTGGCCACCACCTCGTCTGCCTCGGGGGATTTGCCTGTTCTGGACCTTTCTGAGCCTGCCTCCTTCCCAAGGCTCTCCCCGGGGGCTGTCCCAGAACCCCTCCTTTGGTGGCTGACACCTGCTTCGCTGCTGGACAGGCCACCTGTCCCCACCTGCGCTCAGTGGATGGACCCCTGGGTACGCCCTTCCACCGTGCTGAGGAGCTGCTGGGGACGCTGTGGGCACGTTTAGCTGGTGACATTTGTGCTCGTTTCTCCTGGGTGTGTGCCTGGGAGTGGAATTCTGGGTCCTGTGGGGACTCTTTTTAGCCAGGTGAGGAACTGCCAGGCCCTCTTCCCCAGCTGGGGTCCGGGTTGGCACCCCGCGGCTGTTGCATTCCAGCTGTCCTAGGGAGTGGGAGGAGTTGCGGGAACTTCCCCCATGCCCCACCAAGCACCTCTGTGATTTTTGGCCACTTTGTATCTTCTTTGCAGAGCCATTTATTTGGCTCTTTTGTCCATCCTTAAATTAGGTTATTTGTCTTTTTATCCTGAGTTGCAATAGTTCTTTATAAGTATATATGTCGAGTTTTGTGCGTGAACCAAAATCCACTGCTCAGTGGTCCCTGCCTGGGGAAGGGGACCCATCCAAGTCCCATTTCCAAGGCCCCCAAGCCCTGGCTTCTCCCTGTTGTCCCCCCACCCTTCCCCACGCAGCCAGGAAATGTCACGGTGCCAAGACCGGGGCTGCTGGTGAGCCGACGGGACGGCGTGGGTAGGTCAGCGTCGGCCGCCCAGGGCTGGGGCGGGGAAGTGGCGGGTGGGCAGGGAGCTCCTGCCTGGGTGCCAGCTGGGGTCCTCTGCAGTTCCGGCAGGTAGTTCTCTAGGTGGGAGAGAGGGTCGGCCCCCGGACCACCACCCCCCCCCCCGCCAGCGGACAGCACGTTCTCTTTAGAAAATAAGCCACAAATCCTGAGATGTTCCAAAACCCCGTCAGCACAGCTTAGTAACCTGCCCCTGCCCGCCCTGCAATGGACAGACCCTGCTGGGGAGACCCCGGGACCCTCGCCCTCCCTCGTGGTGGAAATACCCGATGAGTTTTGCTTCCAGCTAGGTTCAGGTGGGGGTGCCAGGCACAGCCCTCTGGAATTCACCCACTCTTGCCCCGGGGGGGTGCCTGGCTTTCCCACCAGTGCCCAGGGCCCCGAAGCCCAGCTCCCTGGGGGGAGCCCCCATCCTCCCCATCCCGCCCCTGCCTGCACCCCTCTTGCCCACGGTTCGAGCCCCCGGGCAGGAGCAGCCGGACACCTGCGCCCCGGGAGCCGCCCCCCCCAGCCCCTGGAGCCGCCATGCACAGTCCTGCCCCTGGCACTCCCCCCAGCCCCTGAGCGGCCGCCCTGCCATGCCTACCCTCCTGGCTCACAGGCCCCAGGTCGGCGCTGGCACCCAGGGGCCCCTGAGGGCTGAGGGCAGGTGTCCGGTGACGCTGTCGGCGGCAGTGGGGGGGCCTGTGGCTGCTCAGTCCTGGGGCAGGAAGGGTCCCCTGCACCCTCCACCCAGATAGACCAGTTCCCATCCACAGGCAAGCATCCATTGAGCACCCACTGTATGCTCATGTTGCCCGAGGTGCCACAGCATGGAGGGGCTCCCAACCCCAGGGGCTGCCTCCAGACACAGGGGTGGGAGGAGAACTGACCTCCCAGGGCGGGCCTGACGGGGGCAGCCGCGCGGATGCTCAATTGCCCCCCGCTCCCCCTGGGTGTCTCCCTTGCCCCCAGCTGCGCCCCTGCTGGGCTGTACTCCCCCTACCTCGCTCTCCGGCCTCCAGAACCTATGCTCAGTGGTCACGGGGCCCAAAGGACCCAGTCCTTACCTTCTGGGGCTTTCTGGGGCATTTGGAAGTGGGGGTCGCTCGCCCCCTCCTTGCAGAGCTCTGTCCCTAGTTCACAGATACTCTCCCGCCCCCTCCCTGTCCCGGGGCTCCCCCCAGTCCTCGCTGCTGGCTGGCTGTGGACCCCCGCTGCTTCCAGGCCCCTCCCCGCGGCCTAGGGGGCTCGGTGGCCCACTGCCTACGCAGCAGAAGCCCTGGGGGTAGTTCTGGACCTCTCCCCAAATTAGCTTGTTGCAGACACCCCAGTCCCATCCTGATGGGGCAGAAATCCAGAAAACGAGACTGTGCTGGCAGCCCACATGTCTTCAACAAGAGTAGAGCTGCGGTGGGGAAGCCACTGGCCCCTGCGGGGACGTGGGCACCTGCCCATCACCCTGACCCCAGAGCAAAGCCCCTCCCGGTTTCCCACTGCCTGCAGCCTCGGTTTCCCCGCAGGGCCAGCTAAGCTGTGCCGCTTCACTGTGGAGGGCCCCGTTGCCTGGCCCCAGCCGGGGTCCCTGTCCAGGCCCCGCCAGCACCGTGTGTCCTGGGACCCCAGAAGTCCCGAGCTGCTCTCCAAGGGGGCCGATGGCAAGGCTGGGATCCTGGCCAAGTGGCCTGAGAGGGTCTGCCACCTTTCTGCACCAGCGTGGGCCTGGGCCCTTTGAAGAGAGATCGGGTGTCGCCATCACCTCCCACGTGGCCTTGGAGGAGATGTTCTGTGGACCGGAAATGGCTCCCAGTGGCCATGTCCATTCTTGCTTTGCAGTCTCAGAAATCTACTGAGTGAAATGTCAACTTGCCAATAAAAAGGAAGTGCTGAGCGGTTTCCATGGTGCTCCGCCCGAGAACACGTTGGGCCATGGAGCATGGTGGGCCTGGCCATGGCAGGGCCCTGGGGGGCTGGGGGCCCTGAGAGGCTGGGGGCTCTGGGATCCAGCACCTGCTCGCCTGACCAGGGGCTCGTTGGGCAAAATCCTTGCCTTTGTGTTGTGATGGGTGTGGGGCGGTTCTATATTCTCGAATCTGGGAGAACCTGCCGGGGCAATCAGGGAGGGCTTCAAGGAGGAGATGGCATTGCGCTGGGTGTGCCATGCAGGGAAGGGAGCCTGGCAGCGTGCTTGTCACTGGCCACCCTGCAAGAGGCTGTGAGCCAGGCTGAGGCAGGGTTCCCCTCGTGCCCGCCCTGCAAAGCCTCCCTCTGGTTTACCCACCCTCCCCTGGGGGGTGCCCCAGGCAGTTGGGGTGTGACCTGTTACCTGGCCACAGTTCCCTGCTGCCTGCCTGGGCAGACGCCACGGTGCCTGCAGAAAGGAGGCACACGGGCGAGGTCTGCTGGGTGGGCAGGTGGGCCCAGGAGGGTGGGCCAAGGCCCCTGCCCAGGCTCGGCAGGTGCTGGAGTAATCGGGATTGGGGGGCTCTGGGTGCAGCCTTGCTGGCCGGGGTCCAGCTGGCAAGAAAGACCTCAGAGCGCAGGAGGGAGCAGGGAGCTCAGAGGCAGGGGGCTCCCTGGCAGGGTGGGCTGGGGCCTGAGCGGGCATGCCTCACCGCATGCAGGCCCCCTCCGGCCCCCTCGCCCGCCCCTGCTGACCCTGAGCTGCCCTTGGCCTACCCTAGGCTCGGCTGTCACCACGGCCAGTGCGGACTGGAGGGACCCCAAGATAGCTGCCTACTAGCCGGCCTCATCCTGGAGGCCCTGGGTGGGGGTCTGGAGGGAAGGGAGAGGGGGCTGCAGGTCTTGGTCTCAGCAGAACCCCTCTTTTGCCGAATCTTGGCTTTGAGCTGCCCCCTCAACCAATGTCTGGTGCACCCCAGGAAGAAACCATCGCCACTTTGGCAGATGGAAAGAGGGACACAGAAAGGGCACTTTCTGCATCGCCCCTCCTGCCAGGCCCCAAGGCCGGGGCACTGTGGGGGGGTTGTCCTGTGCCCCTGCCCAGGCTGGCCGCCTCACCTGGGCTCTGCTTTAGAGTCACATGTTTGTCCCAGTTTGGCTCGGCATAAGCTGCTGGTGGCCTGGGCAAGTGTTGGAATTTCTCCATAACTCAGTTTCCCCTCTGGTAGGATGGGAATTAAGTAAGAAAACGCGCAGGCACGTGCACCCTCAGGGCGCAGGGCGGTTCTCACCCTCAGCGTCTGCCCGTCTTCGCCAGAGGAGAAGGGTGCTCCTGGGGGGCGGCTGCAGGAACCCAAATGCACCCCGAGAACCGCGTTCTGGGAGGACCCGACCCTGGGGTAGGCGCGGTGGCACAGCCTCAGTGGGTGGCCATACGGCTGAGTCTGTTGGCATTTTTGGCATTTCAAATGCCCACACCCCTCGTCCCAGCCCCGCCCTGAGATGTGAATCCACCTGAGACTCCGGTGCGCCGTGGGCGAGGATGCGCCGTGCAGCGTCTCACCCCTCCCGGCCACGGATGGTGAGCCAGGCCGGGCACAGCTGAGCCTCCGGGTGGCAGGGAGGGCGTGGAAGGCGTTTAGGGCTTACGAGGTGGAAGCCGATGGCGGAGCCCAGGGGCCGGCGAGTGGACGGGGTCCTGGTGGTGTTTTCACCACTGTGGAGCCCAGATAGTTCTGGAAGGATGATAAGGAATTGAGAACAGCCCCTGCCTCGGAGCTGGCGGCGGTGGGCAGAGAGAGGTTTGACTTCTCAGTCTTGTACTGTTTTATTATTAAGCTTAAAAGCAGGATGTAGTACGTTCATTTTAAGAAGAAAATTAAAATAACTTGAGAAAAAACAAAAGGCTGATGGGGTGTGCGGCAGAGAGAATGTCCAGTTCTGGAGGAAGGAGCCTTAAAGCCGCCTTCCACCTGTCCACACCCCCCCCACCCCCCGTCACCTTCCTGCGGCGTCCCTCGGCCTGCAGGACCGTCAGCAGCACCCAGAGGGGGGCATCGGGCCACAGTGCACTGTGGGGGTGGGCGGAGAGGGCAGAGGGTCTGAGCCCGAGGGGCAGGGCTGCCCCACTGGCTGCGTCCCCTGGGATGGGTATGTGGGCAGGGTCGAGACCCCTGGGCTGGGCAGCAGGGTCCCAGCTCCTGCCAGGCGCACAGTCAGGGTGCTGGCAGGGTTCCCTCGGGGTGACCACGCCTAGGCTGGCCGCTGACTTGGGGAGCTCAAGCATTTGACCAGGGCAGGGGGGATGCTGTGCTCGCCTGGGGTGGGCTGCAGGCGGCTTTCCCCGGGGTGGGTGCTCCCGGCGCGCCGCCAGACCCACCACTGCCTGGGCCACGGGCCTGGCGCCACCCGGGATGGGCGCGGGGAGGAGGCCGCCGCCCGCCCGCCCTGGCCGCTGGGGGCCGCCCGCGGGCCGCGCCGTGCGCCCGGGCATCGCCGCCGCGCGCCCCGGCCCCGCGCCACACACGCTCGGCGGGCGGCGACACGAGCGGCGGGGCCGGTGCCCGGCGCGCCTGGAATGCGGAACCGGCGCGGGGCCGAGGCGGGGATGGCGCAGGGGCGGCGGCGGGCGGCCTGCGCGGGGCCCTAGCGTGGCCGGGCGGACCCTCCCTCCCCGGCGGCCCGGCCCCTCGCGGTCCCTCCCGGCGCCGGCGGCGGGCTCGCGGGCGCGGCCATGGCCAAGGAGCGGCGCGACGCCCTGCTGGAGCTGCTGCAGCGGCCCGGGAACGCGCGCTGCGCCGACTGCGGCGTCCCGGGTAGGTGCGGGCCGGGGGATGGCGGCGCGGGCCGGGGGCGCAGGGCGCGGGGCGGCACGGGGCCGGGAGGGCGCCGGGGCGGGAGCGGGGCCGGGGCGGCGCGGGGCCCGGGGCGAGGGGAGAGGCCGCTCGCGCCGGCCCGCTCGGTGGCGCCGGGCCCCGACCTGCACCTGCGGCCGGCGGGCCCTGGGCGGCGGCTGGGTGGCCCCGGCCGCGGGCGGACTGCAGGGCGCCTCCCCGGGCCCCTCCCCCGCCGGCTGCGGGTCCCGCTCCGGCCCGGCGGCGTTGCGAAAGCCTCGGTCCGCAAAGAAAGAGGAAATGCCGCGCGCCGGCTGCAGGGAGGGGACACGCCGCCGGCCCCAGGGCTTTGCAAGTGGGGGTGGGGGCCCACCTGCTTCGCGGCCACCTGCAGGTGACATCAGGGGTCCCGCCAGGTGCCACCCTCGTGCCCGGGCCGGGAGCCGAGGGAGGAAACCTGGGTGGCTCGGGGCAGGTGGCCCGGGTAGTGGGCGAGGGGTGCACCACGCGGGCGGCAACTCCTGGACTTTGCTCCCAGCCAGCGGTGATTTCCAAAGCCCAGAGTCCAGACCCACCTCCCCCTCCGCCACCTCCGCCGCCCCAGGCTACCTGTCCTGGAAGGCTGGGTTCTCAGGCCAGCACATGGCTGCCTCTGAACGGCACCCTTGCTGTGGGGGTAGGGGTGGGGAGGGCAGGACACCCCATGGCTCACCTGCTCATGCCACCCAGGGTGGGCTGTGGCCCCCCACGTCTGTATAGGGGTTCCTGGTCTGAGGCACCCAGAACAAGCCTACCATGCCCCTGGGGGGGAGGGCAGGGAGCCCCATATTTGCCCCCTGAGATGCCCATTTGAGGCCCTGAAACCAGGACAGGTTCCGGCTCTCCCCTCTCCAGCATCTGAGAGGAGGGGTCTCTGACAGCCCGTGCTCCTGGGAGCTGATGGCAATGGCTAGCCTGTTCCCTGGCCTCTGGGGCAGGGCCTCAGAGGGGCCCTCCAAATGGGCAGTGTGCGGGGATGTCACCCTCCGATCCCCCTTGCTCCCAGACTTGTATTTCCCCTGTCCAGGATGCTGGCTGTGCCCAGGAGAGCCTGGCCTCCTGGTACTGGCCTCCCCTCTCTACCCACTGCCCAGGCCCCTCCATGGCTCCTGCCCTCCAGATGGAGACAGGGCTTCGGGGCTGCTGTGCCATCCACATCCCCTCTTTTTAGTCCAGGGGTTACGAGCTGGGGCTTGGTTCCCTCCTTGCCTGGGACCCATCGGGCCAAGTCTGAGATTTCCTAAATTGGCCATGACTTCGGCACCTTGCCTGGCCTGCCCGGGAGTCCAGCGGAGCTGATAGGACATGGGGGCTGCTCCCTTTTACAGCCGGGACGCAGGCTTCAAAGAGGGAGGGGCCGACAGCCCTGGGGACTCCAGGTGGACACCACCACCCCCACCCATGCCATCTGCCCCCAGCGCTGGGGCCGTGGGCTGCCCCTTGTTGATGGAACAGACTGGACTGCTGTGTCTTCTCGGGGGGGTGGGCGCCGGGGCCCTGGTGGGGCAGGCGCTGTCAGGGGCAGCGGGGCCCCCTGTGCCAGGCCGTGGCAGGTCCCTGCTTCTCTGCTGAGCCGGCCGGGTCTGTCTGAGGGTCCGAGACCCTCTCTGGCGCAGAGCCAGCTGGAGTCCCCTCTTCTTGCTGTGGTCAGGGTGGGCGGCCGGGGGCCACTTGTCGGCAGAAGGGAAAGCGCCTGACGCAGGGTGTGGACGGGTCCTTGGCCGCTCCCCCCACCCATAGCCAGCAGGACCTTGGCAGTGTGGGACCAGCCTGGGGGCTTCTCAAGTGGCCTTGATGTCTCCTTGCCAGCAGGCCATGGTGGCTCCTGGGGGGAAGGCAGTGGGGGCCCGGCTTCTGGCCCCTCCCCATGCCCATCCACGCATGGGGGGCTGTCCTCCAGGCCCCTCCCTGCCCTTGTCCGTGGGCTCATCTAGAAGCCGCCTGGGGCTGGGGGTCGGGGGTGCACCTGGGCTCCCTCCAGGATACCCTGTGTTTGGGCTGTGGGCTTTGGTCTCGTGTGGGGAGGACTGTGTGCCCCAGGCCCCCAGCTGGTTTGACAGGGCGTGGTGGTGTGGGACCAGGCTGCAGGTCACCTGGGGCACAGGTCAAACCACCACTCCAGGACCACTTGGGCTGTCCATGCGGAGGTCTAGGCAAGGACACACCTGGGGACCTGGTGTTCTGGGCACTGCCTGTTCATGCCACAGCAGGACCTGAGGTCCCCCTCACTGCCTCCCACCCCCACATCTGGGCTGGGCTCTGGGACCCAGAGGTGATGGTGTGAGTGCGCCCTGCCCACAGGGGCTGTGGGAGGAACTTGAGTGCAACCCTGGAAGGCTTCTGGGCAGAGGTGACATTTCAGAAATTGCAGAAAGCTGGCAAGGGGCACCTTGGAGGACAGGTGTTTGAAGAATTTGGCCTGGTTTGGGGAGGGGTCCCTGTGTGGGGATGTGGCTCTGGTGGGAGGGGCTGGGCAGGCACCCCCTCCCCGGACAGTGGCGCACCTAGTTTCATGCTTGGGTCTCAGCCCACAGGTCCCTCTATGCCTGCCCATTGTGGACCAGGACTGAGGAGGAGCCTTCCGCCCTACCCAGATTCCCTCTTTGATTGCAGCCCCCCCCCCCCCATTTTGGAGGAGGCTGCACAGGAGGCACAGTCACCCCCCTCCACAGTACTGGGGTGGCTGGGTAGACCTCTGAGGCCGTGGACCTCTGGGTGAGGCCGGTGTCTCCCCGGGTTGGGCCCAGGGCGTTTGCGAGGCCCTTGCCCTCCACCGGCCTGGGAGGCAGCCGCGTGGTCCCCATTCTGGGCCCTAGGGCTCTCTGATCTGCCCCCTGCCTTCTCCTTGTCCCCTGTGGACATCCGGGCTGGAAGGTGGGCCCTGCGGCTGGGGGCAGTCTGGCCTCCCGCCGCGACCTGCCGCTGTCCCACCCTGCAGCGGCATGCGTGCCGATGTGTCCTGGGGGCTCGCGTGGGGCTCTGAGCGCCTCGCACGGGCTCCGGGGCCCGCGGGGACGAAGGCAGACTGCGCCCACCCTCCTTCCCACTTTCCCCTCCTTGCAGGTTGACACTCCAAAGAGCTGAGAGCGGGGCTCGCACGGGGCCAGGCTCCCTGCGCCTGGCGGCCTGTCCATGCTCGCTGGAAGGCGGGTGCACTGCGCCCTCTGGGGGGCCCCGAGATGCTGCTGCCACGAGAGGGTCCCCCTATACGAAGTTCCCAGAGCAGGCAAATTCCTGGGTACGGAAGTGGAACGGGGCGGCTGGGGCGGTGCCGTCTCCTTTGGGGTGGGGGTTTGGTGAGGCCCGGGCGTGGCAGCGCGCGGTGAGTGTGTGGTATGGATGTGGTGGGGGCACACGTATGTATAGTAACGTTAAGGACAAACAGAGACACGCCCCCAAGCCCAGCTTTCTCCACATGGCTTCTGAGACGCTCCCCTCTTGGGTCCCCTCCACGTCTCTGGCCATAGCCCCTTCTTTGCAGTCCCGTTTCTAATGGTTGGGAGGGGCTGGGGTCCCACACCCCACCTCCTTTCACCCCCCACCCGAGAGTTCCCCCAGCCCTGTCCCCCGCTCCGGGCACGTTGCCAGGTTGCCAGGCCATCCCCAGTCGTCCAAAGACACATCCTTACACCCCCAAGACCCGTGAGAGGCGCCATGCGTTAGCTCCGGAGACCTTGCGTCTCCCCCTGTCCCCAGGCCCGCCGACTTGGACCCAGGCCTTTGGATTTGCGGCTCCGAGGCCTGGACTGTCCTCTCCGTGTTGGTGACACGCGACCCCTTCTCCCGCTCAGGCCCTGCACAAAGCAGTCGCTCGGAATGGACCCCGTGGGCCCCGTCCACCTTGCCTCTGCTGACCCGTGGCCGCCCGGGGACAAGCTCTGGGCTGCAGTGGACGGCGGGCACGGTGGGCATGGGGAATGTGGAGGCCGCAGGCCGAGAGCCTGGAGAGGGCACAGATGGCCGGAGGGACCCCCCAGGTCAGACCCGGTGGGGTCAGTGCCTGGTGGAGGCTGAGGGAAGGGCCGCCCTGCGTGCTGCATTTACAGGAAAGCTCTAGAATGAGCCGACATCCGTGGCCAAAGGAGATGAGCAGTTCCTAGGGCCTGGGGGGTGGGGTGGGGGGGGGCAGGGTCTCCCTGGGCAGTGGCCGGGGAGGACGGAAAAGGAGCTGACCCCAGCTGTGCGCCTGAACCGGGTCAGCGGCAGGTGCAGGTGTGTGCCCGAGCCCGCGGGAAGGCCAGGAGGCCGTTGGGGACAAGTCTCAGCAAGTCCACCCGAGAGGAGGAGGAGAGAAGAGGAGGAGGGAGGAGCCGGCCAGGGAGCCCACGCGGCTGGGTTCCGCGTCGGGGCGGGGCAGCCCACCGCCGGGGTGTGAGGAACGTGCTGGAAGGGCCCGCGCGGCCGTGCAGGGGCCTCAGGCGCCGCGGGTGGGCAGAGCTGGGGCCCGGGCCTGGCTCCCGGCTCCTGCGGGGACGCCTCGTTGCGCACGTGGCCGCGTGTCCTCTGCGCAGGCCGGCCTCCTGTGCTGACGGACGGGACGGCCCCTCGGCCCACCCGGGACGCAGCACCGCCAGGCCGCAGGGGGCCCGAGCCGCGGCTGGGCTTCGAGGTTTCCTGCGTGGGGCTGGTGGGGTCACACGTGCCCTTCAGTAGGAGGTGGGTGCGCCGGGGCGGAACCTGCAAATATCGAGGCTCGAGATGGACAGACCCTGCGGAGCAGCCGCGGGTAGTGGGGGCCGGGCCGGGCGGGGGTGAGGCTGCCCGCCGGGCGCTGTGGGCACGGCCGGTCCTCTTCCCAGGGAGCTGGGCCTGCCCTTTAGCCGGAGCCGCCCAGGCCGCTCTCGGCCCCAGACTGTCCCCTTCGGCCTCCGCCACGTCCGCCTCGCAAGGGCAAAGGTCCCGCCAGCCACAGAGAGGGTGGACGGGTCCCCCCAGGGCCTCGGCGTGGGGGTCACCGGCTCTTCCGGCTCAGCCCCAGGGTGGGGCTCACTGGGCCAAGTGCCCGCGGGCCTCCGGAAACAGCGGCGGGGGCCGGTGCAGGGCGGTGACAAGCAGGGAGCTGGGTGGCGGCTGCTGCCCTGCCTCAGGGGCGCCAGGCATCTGGGGCCGGTGGGAGCTGGCTCCCCCCACCTCTTCGCCCCCCCAGGGCAGGGGTGAGGCGCCCCTCCCCAACACCGGCCTTGCACCCCGGGGTCACTGGGAGTGGACTCCAGGCCATTGGGGCGGGACATGGGGAGTCCCAGGGGCCAGGGCACAGGAGCAGGGGATGCCTCCATGGCTCCTTGCCCCGTGGCAGGGGCTGCAGCCAGATGCGGACCTGACCTTTGACCCCTCGCCCAGGCCTAGGGGAGGAAGGCGGCAAGGGCAGGTGCAGCCAGGCCCCCCACTTGCTGCGCTCTGGAGACGCACATCCTGGGTGGGATCCGGCCCGCCCGCCAAGCCCCGCCTGCCTGCCAAGCCCCGCCCAGCCCCACCATCAGCCACGCCCACCAAAGACCCACCCCCAGCCCCCTGTGCGCTCCCTGCTGCTGGGGGGCTTGGGCAGGTGGGTGGGGAGCCCCAGGCCTTAAACTGCTGCCCAGAGTCGCACCGCGCAGCTCTCTCTCTGCTTCCAGGGCCCAGATCCTTTTAACAGGGACTCGTACTTTACCTTCTGGCTGGGAATTATTTACTACGGAGCCAAGACCCAGCTCTCTGCCTAAATCAGGAGCAGTCAATTGGGCCCAAGCCCCACGGGCGGGTGCCCCCCCACCTGCGACCGCGAGAACCGGGAGGCTGAGTGGATCCGCAGCAGCCTCAGCCCTCGGGGAGGGGTGCAGCCCCCCCAGCTCCTCCTGCCCCTGGCTCGGCTCGCTGAGGCTGAGGGGGCAGCACGCGAGTTGCTTCCACACCTGAGAAGGGACGCGGCTCTCCCCACAGCCACATTCTTTGGAAGGAAACAGGCAATGGCCGGTTGGTGGGGGTGGGGGGCGGCTGGGGCTGCCTCACCCTGTAACCTGTACACCCTACGAATTCCTAGGTTTTAGTTTTATTGTGGTAATGTAGATAACACAACGTTGTCATAAAGTAGGGGCTTTTGCTGAGCCTGCAAGCCACCTGCGGGCGTGGCCATCTTGTGTCCGCAGGACACAGTGTGGGCAGGGGACTGGCCCTCTCCTCGGCTGCGGCCATTCTGGTGGACCGTGAAGATGGGACATTTGAGCTGGGCCTTTCTCAGAGGAGGGAGCAGGAGCCAGCACCTTCTTGGGAGCCTTGGCCCGAGGGGTGGGTGAAGCAGAAGGGACACCCCTCCACTTCCCCCTCAGGCCGAAGCAACCCTCCCCAGACCTCCCTCCCTCACCTCCTTCAGGGCTCCGGGCTTCCTCCAGGAAGGCCTCCTGGCTTCTCCCCACCCGGAGCACGGGCTTGGGGCCAAAAAGCATCTCTTTCAAAATGTACTCTGCCTCTTTCCATGTGGCCGGTGCGGCGGGTGCCCTGTGACCTCTGGGGCTTTGGGCCGGGGGAAGGGAAGGCACTGGGTGCAGGCCTGGACCTCCATGGCCGGGATGCCTGTGCTGCTCATCCTGTTGGGGGCATGGTCCCTGCACCCCTGCCTCGGGCACACTGGACACCCCAAACCCATCTGAGGTGGGCGCCCCAGGAGGCTTGAGTAAGTTCCAGAGCTGAAGCGTGACTTCTGCCTCCTAACAGGCCGTCCCAGGTGCCGTTGCCGCGAGGGGTGGGCTTCGGGTGGCTGCAGGTGGGAGGCCTTACTTGCTGACCTGGCCAGTGTCCCAGCGGGAGCGCCACCGCTGGCAGGGAGCTGCCCAGACTGCCCCCCCTCCCCGTCCCCTTCCTCTACCTCCTGCACAGCTCTGGGCGTCCCCAGCTCCTGCTGGTGTTGAACGAGGAAGGAAGGGTGAAGACGGGGCAGCACAGTGGTTGGGGGTCTGTGGAGACAGCCTGCCCATGCTCTGCTCCAGCCCTGCTGCTGTGCGACCTCAGGCAGGTGGCTGCACCTCCTCCCCGGGCTGGGGGGCCTGAGCTCACACAGCCGGGTGGCAGTCTGGTGGGCGGGACTGTGGGCTCAGTGAGCCAGGTGGGCTGCAGCCCCCAGGGAGAGGAGGGGCTCCCCTGCGAGGACAGGGCCCCTACCACCTCCCAGAGCAGGGGGCTCGGCTGGGGCCTAGACGCACAGGCGTCTTTTCCTAACTCACCTTTCTCGAGGTGTGACACGTGCACCGTGACAGGCACCGTTGCACGGGGTCCATGGAAAGAGGCAAGCACGCCCACGCCCAGGTGAGTGCCTCATCTGTCCGGTCAGCCCCACCCTACCCTTCCCTGGTGCCTGAGCCTCTCTGCCTTTGTCATCCTTGTGTCTTCTTTGCTGCCATAAATCTTTTGTCCATTTTCTTGGGCTCTCTGCTTTCCTGTTTCTGAGTTTTGAGAGTTCTTTATATACTGGATGCAAGTCCCTGATTAGATACATGGTTTGCAGATATTTTCTCTGGGTCTGTGGCCTGCCTTTTCATTCCCTTCCCAGTATCTTTTGAAGGACATCATTTAAAAAATAAAATTTGAGGAGGGGGAACATATTTTAAAACGTGTGTCAGTTGATTTAAAAATTTATCAATTCTTATAATGGATTTTGCTTTTGGTATTTCATCTAAAACATCTTTGCCTAACGCAAGCCCAAGGGGAAGATTCCTCTCCTCAGTTTTCTTTTAGCAATGTATTTGTTTGCTAATGCTGCCAGAATGCCATATTCCAGAAATGAAACAGTTTTTAAAAAGGGAATTTATTAAGTTGCGAGTTCACAATTCTAAGGCTGTGAAAATGTCCAAATTAAGGCACCAACAAGATGCTACCTTCACTCAAAAAAGGCTGATGCTGTCTGGAGCACCTCTGTCAGCTGGGAAGGCATATCCTGGCCTCTACTGGTCCTTGTTGCCACTTCCTTTGCTTCCAGCTTCTGATGCCAGTGGTTTCTTCTCTCAGTGACCATGGGCCTTCGCTTAGCTCCTCCAGGATCCAACTCTCAGTTCTGGCTTGTCAGCATCTCACGGGAAGACACATGGTGACGTCTGCTGGGCTCTGCTTGTGTCTGGGCATCTGCTCTCTCTGTCGGCACTACAGGCATCGCCAGGTGTCTCTGTCCTCTCTGAAGCAACTGTTCTCTGAGCTTCTGTACCTGAGGCTTCTCTAAAATGTTTCCTGCTTTAAAGGACTCCAGTAAACTACTCAAGACCCACCTTGAATAGGCGGGGTCACATCTCCATCTAATCAAAAGGTCACACCCACAATGGGGGATAATCTAATCAGAAGGGTTTCCATCCTACAATGCTGAGTCAGGATTAAAGGACTGGTTTTTCTGGGGTACACACTACTTTCAAACCAGCACAAGCAGTTGGTGGGTTTGGTTTCACCTTTAGGACTAGGATGTGTCCTGAGTATTTTTGCCACTGGATTGAGTTTGCTATTTTGCAGAGGGCTGTTTGTGGACGTTGCTGGTTTTTCCACCGAATCACCTTGCTGAGTAATCGGGTGTCTTCCAAGGTGTGGCTGTATTTCTGAGCTCTTTATGCTGTCCCATTGAGCTGTTTGTCTGTTATTTTGCCAACACCACATTACTTTTGTTTGTTTGTTTTGCAATTTTACTGAGATATATTTACTTATCACACAATCCCTGTGAAGTATGTAGTCACAGGCTCACTGTGTCACCTTGTAGTGGTGCATTCATCAACACAGTCAATTTTAGAACATTTTTGTTACTCCAAAACTAAAAAATAGAAATATAGCCCCAAACATTGCATTTCCCTTATCTCCCAACTACTGGCCACACTGTTTTGATAATTGTCACTTTATAATAAATTCTGAGAACAGGCAATGTTAGTCCTCCCTCTTAGTTCTTTTTCAGAGATATTTTGCCTGCTTTACACCCTTTGATCTCCATGTGAAGTTTGGAATCAGTTTGTCCACGTCTGCAAATTGTTCTGCTGGAATTCTGATGGGGAATGCATTGCATCTGTCCGTTAACTCGGAGAGAATTGACGTCGTAAACACATTAAATCTTCCAACCCTTGAAAATGGTGTCTCTCTCCATTTTCTGCTCTGGGTTCCTCAAAAACCTAGAGGGACCTGGCACCCATCCTAGATCCTGAGAGAACTGAAAGCAGAGACATAAGCGGACACCTGCAGGCTCGTGTGTGCAGCGGCCCCCTCCACCACAGCCGAAAGGTGGAGGCAGCCCAAGGGTCCACAGCTGACCATGGGTCAACAGGGTGTGGCCAGGCCCTGCTATGGGGTTGTCTCAGTGCGACGAGGAGGGACGAGGAGGGAAGGGCTGGTGCAGCTGCAACGCAGCTCTGCCCTGAGGACGTCTTTGTGAGTGAAAGGGCCAGACACAAAAGGACACGTCTCATGATTCCACTTATAAGAAACTTCCAGGAAACACAAATCCACAGAGACAGAGAGATAAGGGGTGACCAGTGCCTCGGAGGGGGATTGGGGGCTACTGCTTAACGGGGACAGAGTTTCCGTTTGGGGCAATGGAAATGTTTTGAAAGTAGCGGTGATGGTGGCACAGCGTTGTGACTGTAATTAATGCCAATGAATTGTACACTTAAAAGTGGTTAAAATGGCAAATTTTAGGTTATATACCTGTTAAAAGAAAGAAAGATCCTGCTTGGGTTCTGGTGGTGAGTGGCTCATGGGGCTGGCCCGGGGCGAGGCAGGCAGCCTGGACCCAGTGCAGAGAGAAGTGGGCAGCGGCCAGCAGGATGGCTGGCTGCAATGGGGGCCGCTGGCCTTCCCAGCCCCCTGCCTGAGCCGAGGCTCCGAGGCCCCAGGGTCTTTGGGCTGCCCCTACCGTGCAGACCGCGGCTGAGTGCCGGACGCAGCTCCTTTGGTCTGTGGGGGGAGCCTGGTGGGGCCCCATGGGGAGGGGGCGCTGGCTGCCCTTCTCCTCCCCCGTGCCACCCACACCCACCAGGCCTCTGCGGGGCCGGGCGCCCTCCCCCCTCCTCACAGGGAGGCCACACGCTGGACGGTGGGCCCAGGCGGGGCGGCGCTGGGCAGGCCTGGGTGGGGGGAGGCCCCCGGGAGCTGCGTCCAGGGCAATCGGCCTCCCCCTGGCCACCACTGCCCCTCTGCAAAGCGGGGTCACAGGGCCTGCCGGGCGGGCCCCTCGAGGGCAGGGGCTTGGCTCACCTGGGCTCCGGGTCCCACCTCCCCGGGCCTCCGGGTTGGGGCACAGGCCGTCTGCCGAGGGTAGGGCGGGCCCCGCTCCCGGGGGGACCGTGTATGCCCACCCCAGCCTGGACATGCGTGACGCCACCCACCTGAGGCGTGGGCCCCGGGCCTGGTGAGGGGACGGACAGAGGGACCCGCTAAGGACGGGCCTGGGAACTGGCCGGGTGGAGCCTCTCCCTAGGCCTGTGGGGCCACCGCCCGCCCAGCCTCCCGCGACGAGCCCCACGCCCACCCCTGCAGCCCCGGCAGCCTCCGCGGGGAGCACCTGCGCCTCAGCCCTGTGACCGGTGCCCGGCCCGGCCCGACGTGCTGCTCGGCCACCCCTGCCCATGGGGGTCCGTGTGCCGGGTCGTGGGGTGACTCTAGCCCAGACGCCTGCCCGGGCTGCCCATCTCCCCTTCCCGCCTGTGCTGCCCGAGGGGCCTGTGTCTCCGCATCTTCGCAAACTCTTGTGACTCGCCATCCCTTT